>NW_023606996.1:0-200001 GCF_013339745.2 Dermacentor silvarum | reverse complement strand
GAAACTATAGACCGTAGCAAGAGGTGCATGGTTTTCACAGAAATTCGCCGAAAAGCAGAGTTCTTTAATTTTTTTTTTTTTTTTTTTTTGCAGCGAGAGTCGTAACATTTGCTACCAAGTTAGGCGGCGATTGCTGCAGACTACGACGAGGAACAGGAGTACCACGGAACAGGCCTACATATACAGGGTGTCCCAACTCACTTTAGCCAACGTTTTAAAGAAATATTCGGGTTCGATCGCTAGCGGAGAATGCGACTATAAAAGCGTGTTGTCGGCCATTTTATGGAGGAAATCACAAATTTACTTTTGCATTCTCTTTGGTTGCATAATTAATCAAGCTTTATTTAAGAAATAAACTCCGCAAGTCTTATACTTAAGACAAACGTGCAATGAAGAAGTCGTAAATCTACAGGAAACGTCAGATTCAGCTATATTTGAGTTCGCACCTATTACGCAATTTTTATCCGCGTCGCATCTTCAAGACACTTCGCGGAATATAAAAATTCCCACGTGACTCGCAGTGCTCTCAAACGTGGCAGGCATGAACGAACGTACAGCGCTTTGAGCTAGCTATAGCACTGAAAGAGCATATATATATATATATATATATATATATATATATATATATATATATAAACGAGAGACGCAGGGGAACCGAGGGGCTTGGTTTTGGTAATCATGACCATATAAAGCCAACAATGAAGCCAAGGAAAGCATCGGGGAAATTAGCTTTGGTTGAAATTGAAACGTAGAAATTAATAAAGAAAAGGGAAATGAAAGTGGACGAAAAGATAACGTGTCGCCGGAGGGAGCCGAACCCGCAACCTCCGCATGACGCGTGCGTCGCTCTACCAATTGTGCTACGGCGACAGCTATCAATCTGGCCACTAACTTGGGTATTTATGTTTACTAGATCTAGCCCTGGGAGTGTTAGCCAGCGCCACTCAAAGCCATGGTGGGCGGATGTGGAACATCTTTTTTAGCCCGATGGCGTCGCGTAATACGTGAACTTAGCAGAGCAGGCACGTGGCTAAAGAACCGTCGTATGCTATACCTAATGACATCAAGGCTCTCAGATTCGAAACCCTCGCTTTGAATGAACTAGCGAAAAAGGGAAACCGAGGGGCTCGATTTTGTTAATGATGTAAGGTCGGACCTCTGATCAAGGCCGAAACGTCGACATTAAATGCTTGTTTTTGCTTTTCTAAGTGCGCCTGCACTTCCTTCAATTTATTAAACACCGGGTCCGAAGGAATACTTCCTATATATATATTGCTTCTAAATATACCAATAATTTGTGACCTGCTAGCACATCAGGTCTCTCCGTTCTGACGCCCTACTACATGCTATTTGCAAAGCCGCGACATTCGTTGTCCGTGTGGAGTTAAGGAATTGGAAACTTAGTTGTTAATTTTTCTAATTTACCGATTTTCGCCAATCCTCCCCTTCCTCCCCCCTTCCATACAAATACAAAAAAGAAAAAAAAAGAGAAACACGGCCTAAGGATCAAACCCGCTCGCGAACGAAGTTCAATTCAAATTGGTTCAGCAGTTGCCGATTGGGAAAATTTCTTCACGTGTGCTGGAATAAACGGGAATTGGGTAAGTAAAGAGGGGGGGGGGGGGGGGGGCTCATCTTCCCTGAACCTGTTTGTCACATGAATACAGTGAAGCCTTATACAGATCGCCAATCTCTTGCACGACGCAATGCTGTACGCGACCATAGTCTGCCATGGACATCGGGAAGTACATGTTGCGACTCTGCCGCAAGCTAACGGCCAGAATCTCAGCTGTTGTGCATAAACGGCATACATTCGCTCCACGTAGCCGTCTAACTGTGTACGCTCCAATGACGCTTGTTCGACATGGTCGAGTGTGTGTTGCCTGTGTGGGCACATCGGCCCGCTCGTACTTCAACTTGCACTCACGGGCAGGTGGGGGGCCACGGTTTTTATTGAGGAGGAAGGTCACGACCCCCAGCGGTGGGTTCGGAAACCTCGCGGTCGCTATATCCCCGACTCTAAGCTGATGCCACTTTCGATTCCCTTCTGACGCCACGACATGCCCGATTATACTGACACGCCGGAGAGCTGCCGCTTCTTTCATTATTTATTGCTGTTCTGCAATTCGTTTCTTGCGCGTAGTTCCGCTTGTACATCGCCGTGTCCCTCTCCTCGAGGAAGGGACTGATCCCCCACTTTCTGCAAGCTTTACTGAATTCCTTTCTGGAGTTGTTTGAACATGTCTGCTTGTATTCGCCTGCCCCGGTTCTTCTTTGCTAACCTATTGCGAAGTCCTCTTGAAGCTCATCTACCCTCACTTTAAAACTTGTGTGGCTACGTAGCCATGAGGGTGTTGTGCTTTTTGCCGCTACTCACTTGGGACAGAGGGCGCGCGTGGTCGTATGTATTTGTGGCTTGGCTTGACTTCTTGTGACGTCTGCTCTCGACGGGAGCTGACACGCGCGTGGGCGCGAACAGACACAAAGTGACGGTGGAAAAGGCACACACACACACGTCTGCTGTAGCGCTGCGATACAGACGAACGAGGAACAGAAGTTGTGCGAAACCCCCGACGCGCAACGTTGCAGAAGATCGCAAAACACGAACGCCCCCTATACGAGGCGTAACGCTATACAGCAGACGAAAAATGCAAAAGACGTCTGCAAGAATGCTTCCCTGCCTCGTTTTCCTTCAGAGTCCGAGAGCGACGTACGACTTCGGAAACGCATTTCCTCTTTTTGTTTTGACGGCTTTATCTACGCGGTCTGCGTGACAGCTTGAAAGCGTGAAATGGCGTGAAAGACACTCCCTCCCCCACAACGGGGTTTCCTTTTCGGGTGGTCTGGCCTGTCACTCAGCTTGGCGCGGGGCTCTTTGATCACTCAACCAACCCAACTTCCGCGCTTAGCGCGCTTGTGTCTTGAGTTGGACGGGCCAGGGCAGCGTGTCTGTTTCTCATTATCTGATATTGAGTTATCTTTGCTTCTGGTTGGCTGCGGCGAAGGAGAGAGTACGCAGGTGCAACTTCGCGTGCGTGTCGTCTGCACATTGTATACAAGAGCACACGACGCGTGATACAGACGAACAGAGGGTACACTGCAGAAGGCGCGGTTCTTATGCGTGTTGCAGCTTTATTCGCGTTCGTATAAATACTGTTTCTACTCTACAGTGTTTATACGGTCAGACCAAACGAGGCCACGCAGAAAACGTGCGTCTCTTGTCGTTGTAGTGATAAAGCGCTATAGTGGTACATAACCTTGACTGCGCACTAGAGAGATGACAGGGCGTACCGCTAGGGGGTTCATCGGTGTATAGCAGCTGTCATCGAACGCCTCCGCCTGCTCCATGTGCCCCATGTAAGGTGCAAGGGTTGCCCGGACCCGAAGTAGAGCGTCTGCTCGTATAGTTGCCTTTTATAGGGACAATGTAATGTTGACCTTGTGTATATAGACAGAAGGACGCGCGTAGCAGACGATATGTTTGATGTGCCGTAAACAAAACGTCTGCGGCGCCCTTTTGCAGATAACAGTTTCGCAGACTACGATGACTCCTCCATGTAAATATAAGTATAAGCGCAACGCAGGCGCCTTTGTTTCTTCTTTCTTTATCCTCTATTATTTTTTTGCTTTCTCGTATTAAAACAATATTACGACGCGACGAGCCTTGGTATAAGCCACAAACATTTCGAACAAAGCAAAACAAAGGTAATAAAGTAAATAAAGCGTGTGATCTGAATGAAAGGAATGTATACCAAAGATGCGCATATATAGCCTGAGGAAAACTTTAGCCAATGAAGGCCACTTAAGAACAAAAGAAAAGTATATATAGTTAAGCTAGCGAAGACAAAAGAGACCCTTAGCGTTTCTTTCTTCTTTTTATTTATCTTTCGTTCACATCTGCGATTTTTTCCGCCTTCACCTCCTGATCCTACTCTTTCACTATGTTCAGTGACGCTGTTTGAATATTTAGGTGGGACAATAGATTGCCCTTTGTGATAAGCGGCGCATTCTCCTTGGCGTTTACGGGAGAAGGGGGAGGAGAATGGCTCCGTTTTGGGGGAAACCGTGAGCTTATCTCCCCTGATGGATTGCAGAAAACACACTGGAACTTCAGGCACATGAGCGTCTTTATTTTTTATTTTTGTTGTGGGTGTGTGTTTTTGAGATACCGCGGGTCTGACCCGGCGTAATCCGTCCGATCAGTCGTCTTTCTCTGTGCGCAATGAGTTGTCCTTCTTTACACAGCCACCTTGGCTATATGTAAAGATTGACGTCTCTCCCATGGAGTTTCCTATACAAGCGCATGATATCTGCGTTACTGGCACATACGGAACACACCGCTAGCCGAGGAAAAAAGATAAGATAACGCTGTCCCGTTCCTTGCGGTCGCTCCCCCATTAGGATGCAAGGTACGTAGACCGATATCTTCGTTCGGTGGCATCTCCACGAAACGTGCGGAATTGAAAAAAAGAGGGTACAACAACGGTTGCAGAGTGCGACGAACTCACGTTATGCGACATCTCTTGTTCTGAAAAAAAAATTTCAAAAAAGTTATTTAGATGAGACAAGATGAAGAGGACGCCATTTAAGTTATCCATGCTGTCTTACCGCTTCTACCGTATAGCACTTCCGTTAACGTTTTACATGACCGCGCAAATAAACACGAACCACACAAAGGAAAAAGGTATATGTGTATACATACATCCGTTAGCATATTTTCGCGCGTCATATATGTAAAACATGCGACACTTGATCCAAAGACCATGTTCTGTGCTGCGGGAGAGTCTGCCCACTTGTCCCGCAGTTCACAGAGAACCATTCGAAGCTGTTCTCTCGGTAAGGGGACGCTAGCTGTTTAGCGTACAAAAATAAACGTCTACTCTACCGAATCATTTTCGCAGCCACGACAACTCTAAGTCATCCGCAGAGGTAACAGAGACGTTCTTATTATTCGTTCCTTTGACATCGTGCGCTGGCTGATTTGAGATACAAACATACGGAGGCCCCTTTCCCCACATTCAAAGCAGAGAGAACAAATACGAGAGCAGATTACACCACGCGCATTGTACGCATGCGCAAGAAACGCGGTAGATTTTGTTCGAAGCAGCCGCAGATTATTCACTGGGAGGCTCGCTCACGAGGCACCCGCCATTCGCAGGGACGAGCCTTCAGGCATATACAGTGGCCTGCGTTTTCGCTTGAACAACATTGAAGTAAGATATCGCGCTTACCGCTGCTTCGTTACGCTGTAGCTTCGCTAAAATGTAGCAGGTAGATCGCATTTCTTGATCCGCATTGTTCCGTGAAACACTGGCCATCTCTGCTGGCATGGTTTGTCATGATAAAAAATATGCAGCCAGTTCCACGAAGTGAAATCTGTCGAAACAGCGGAGCTGTGGTCGTTCTGTTTCTGAGATTGTCGCGTACGCTTCTTTTAACAGCGATGGATGCCGAGCGGCGTCCATTGTGCCGAGAGCGCGCGGCGCAAACACCTGCTATTATACACCGGCGCCTCTCCTCCTCCTCCCCGGCGCGCGCTCCGATTGTTCGGCTACTCTCCTCCCGGTGAACGGGTCACGTGACCTCTCCGGCTCTGCTCCTGCGTGACGGCGCCGTAATCGACGGCGTAGGCTTGACTTGGAACAGCTCCACTGTTGAAAATGTCGAAAATCATTCAAAATAATGTCTAGTTGAAGCGTCCTCGTCTTGTGTGGCCGTTTCACGGCTGCATCTCGCACTCTAACACAGGCATGGCAGCGAAACGCGAGGCTGTGTATGGGAACTTCGTCGCAAATGTGTATGTGTCGCTTTTGTCGCGCACAGTATCCATGCTAGGGCTCATTCAGACCAGGGACTCGTAGAGGTCGCGCGACCAAGTAGGTCGCAAGCGGTCGCTTCACTCGAAAAAACGACTGTTTCGAGTCAATCGATCGCTATCCAATTTTGTAGTCGCGCGACGCAAGCCACTTAGCTTCTTAACGAATCAGATCTGCAGTAGCAGGACACGAACGGTGACGCTTATTTCACTTGACGATGGCGGTGCGAGCAGACGTGAACGACACCTGTCGCGAGATAGTTCTGTGTGGCGACGGTCCGGTCGCTATGTGAACCTCCGTCACCAGGCGCGGTCGGTACGTCGCGCGACTTCTGTCGATAGTCGCCTGTGTGTGAACGCGCCTTTACAGAACACGCAACGCTAGACGCCCCAGTTCTGCCGTTGATCTGAGCCGACCAGGAAGGGAGTGCAATATCACACAACGCGTGATATTGATGTGTCCGCTGTTCACGTGTTCAATGCCACTAGAGAGGGAGGGGGAAAACTATAGGGCGATTTCGCTTTCACGAGTAAATTGCACGCTGTTATGCGACGCGACGCACGCTCGAAACGCCTCAAAGCTTGCACGAGGGAAGGAGTGATACAAAGGTTGTTATTCTCCCGTACCGCGCATGCGTCTATACGGCCTAATGGGTAAAGCGTCGGGCTACTACGCTGAGAATCGATCCCTCGTTGAAATCTAGCCGTCGTGCACGTTATGTTTTGTACTGAGCTCAATAGTGAAGCTATCCGGCGAGGCAGACGACGACGACATGTCAAACCTCTGTGACGTAGACAAAGTAAAGCTTCGCTTTAAATAAACACCGTTGTATGCCTATACCTCACCATCGGAGAAGCGAACTGCTGCAGAGACATGGACTTTTCTCGCCTGCTTTCTGTAACTATAATAGTTCTGGCAAACGAGGCTAACAACTATGCCAAGTGTTTGATCGAACGATGTGGGCTATAGAAAATTAACGCAATCTTTCTGAAAAATTTGTTGAGATACAAACGAAGTCCGCTGTACCTGGATGCATATAATCACGCCACCTCCGGGCAACGCCACCAGTTCAAATGCACATTCGCTTAACTGTCCATAGGCCGTCTCACGGCCTCGCATGCTCTTCTTGCTCCGAACTCAGGTCGCTACTGTATCGTTGCATGGCATTCTCCTCGCATTTTGATGATAGAAAAAGAAACTTTGTTGCAGCAAGCTTCGCGCGTTATCATATATACTCTCGGGTAAGGCGTTCCTTTTTTTGTGCCCCCCCCCCCCCCCCCTTTTTTTTTGTTTCTTTTAAAACGTGCCGCTTCCCTTGGATATTTTTGTTCTACTTCGCTTTAGGCTTATAGCGAGTCCCGCGATGCCGGCAAAAAAAAAAAAAAATGTAAGCGAGAGGAACGTCCTATATTTAGGTTACGCAAACACGGTCTAGGGAAACACGGGTTCGCCTGTCAGGTTACGCTCGCCACCTTCTGTTTTGCATTTTCCGAGTATAGTGTGCTGGAGGTTGAACTTTCCAGAAAACCGGCAAGCAAAATTCACGCTCAATGCCAGCTGGGCGCTGGTGCTGCCTGAAGTGCACAATGGAACGCGTGAGTCACCCCGCCCGCGTGTTTGCTTTAGAGAGCTCTTAACCGAAGGGGTTACCAGTTTTAATCTTTCTTTCGCGCTTCTGGCTTCCTCGAGAAGGTAAACACACAGGCGCGGGGGCCTCGCAGAACACAAAAGGTGGTATTCATGAAGTGGCCCCAGCGCGCGCATACCCCGCACTGTTTGCCAACGTCCTTCAGGGTTGGCCCAGTTCTACGTGTTTGCGCTTCCCAAACCTACTTCCGGTTTCTTCTTGACCGCGCTACGCCATTGAGCGCAATCCTTGGCTAAGCAGACGAAATGATCGCCTGCAGACGGCGATAAAGGGATTGACGCTATATCCGGTTGTCTTCTGCAGTGCACCAGCTAGTAGACGTTCATGGCGATAGCGCAAAGGGAACAGACGACAAACGTATTTTTTGTGTTGTTTTGCCGTCTGTTCTGCTGTTCGGCAAATGGTTGTCGTCTGCTTCTCATTTCATGGCGATAGCACAAAGGCAACAGACGACAAACGCCTTTTTTGTTTTGTTGTGCCGTCTGTTCTGCTTGCGCTATCCGCTATAAACGGTTGTCGTCTGCTTCTCATTTACCGACCGGCTGCTGACATCAGCGATTTCGGCAGCCAGGCGAATGCTGTTGTGCGTGCAAATGCCATTGGACTTCGAGTGAGATACAGTGGACCCTAGCTATAACGAAATCGCTTTTATTTTGAACTATCGCTTCGTTCGAATTTTTACGAGGTCGCGGGAACTGCATCTTGCATCGGTCGCGCGAAGTGCTTCGCACGAGGCAGTTCAATGTAGCACCCATGATGACACTGTCTGTGTTCCAATACTTGCCGCAGACAGCTAAGCGGACAGAGACCATCTTAATTCTCGTTCTAATTCTGACTAAACCGGCAAAAAACAAAGGACGGCCTCGCGAAGGCAGCATCGAAGTACAAAAAAAAAAAAAAAACTATGTAGGCTATATCTTGCTGTCCAAACAAGATCGCAGCTGAGTGGAATGCTTGCAAATTCGACGGGAACGCCGCCTGCACTAAAGAAAGCGTATAGTAACGCTTTCTTATGCGCCTAATGTAAACTATACACTGTCTTTCTCTTGAGTTCACAAACGCAAATCGTTAAATTTTTGTTGGATTTTTCTTGTCTATTCGAGGTGGCGTCAAAGCGCGCATAGACGTCTTCCAAGTGCGTTCCATTATTTGGGCTCGAAGCTATTTCATTGGTAGTCAAAGTATATACTGTATTCAATGCTAGCCAGAATTGGAGCACACCCTCTGCTTTTGACTCTGTCAATTAATCTGGACAGAGAAAGAGCGCGGCAAAGGCTACTACGCCATGCAACGGCAGTTCCTCAGGAAAGTGGCTATATATAGTGGAACCCGGATATAACGAACCCACATATAACGAATTATTGTGTATAACGAACAGCAATAAAATCCCCTTGAAAATTGTTGTAAAAAATTTTTATTTTACATAGAGAACATTTGGTCATCCCCTTCAGATTCGATATATCCGGGTTCGACTGTACATCACGCGATCGTAATCGACAGACGAGGCAATTGCTAAACCGACGTGATCGGAATCTCGCTGATTATCAGGTCGCCACTATCGAGCGCAGCTTTGTGTCAATGTACTATCGTGGAGGAATAAAACGCGAGGAGGAAATTATCAAGTAGAACCGCTCTTACGAATAACTACGCGAGAATGTAACTTTGTACCACAACCATCCCACTCCCGTATAGAAGCTGAAATCATGCCGAAATCACTCAATCTCTTGAAAACGGAAACGAAAACATCCAGTTAGCCTATAAACTTCATCTCGTGTCATTTGTCCACAATAGTAAGGCATATTGCGAGCCTCTGGAGCGCTTGAGTTCACTTTCCGCTTTGATATAGCTCGTTTAAAGCGTATCTACGTTTAACGAAATACCGCTTATAAGAAGCTTAATTTCATGCCCCGATGATTTTGTTTCGACGTGGATTTGACGTGCTTTCTGCGAAAAGGGCACGGCACAATTTGACACAACAACGATCTTTTCCTCGCATAGTTCTCCTCTGCCATGTGTGTAACCAGGCGAAACTAAGGTCTACCGTTATATACAGCGGGACAATATACAGTGGGCAATGGGACGCTTCCGCGTCTATGCCGCTTTTTAAAAGTTGGTACGAATTGTTGATTTCCTTTTACTGTCGATGCACCTGCAACAGTGTTTTCTTTGTGGAGCGGTTCGCATGTATACTGCATATTAGTGTCCGTGCCGTGGGAATGCCTATATATATATATATATGTTAGTTGACAGTGTACCGCTCTATGATGTCGCCTTATTTTTTGCTTTATGCAGTTTTTTTTATGCGAATAGCATTCTTAGCGCCTAATTCAGTCACTTTGAATCTATCTATCTATCTATCTATCTATCTATCTATCTATCTATCTATCTATCTATCTATCTATCTATCTATCTATCTATCTATCTATCTATCTATCTATCTATCTATCTATCTATCTATCTATCTATCTATCTATCTATCTATCTATCTATCTATCTATCTATCTATCTATCTATCTATCTATCTATCTATCTATCTATCTATCTATCCTCTTACGCTGACGCAGTGACCCAAGTTAATTGTCTACTAGCCTGATCCAATAGGTATATGTTGCTCGTTGTCGTGGTGCCGTTGTGGTCGTCCCATCATCATCGTTCGAGCTTTGTCATCCCACTCTCGTCATACCTCCGTCCTCGTACAGCTGTCGTCGTACATCATCATCATCATAACAGAAACGTCATCCAATTGTCGTCATGCTGTCGACGTCATGTCGCCTTCGTATTTCCACCGACGTCATTCCTTCTTCGCCATTCCATCGTAACCATTCAGCTGTCAGTCAAACGTGACTATATGGCTCCGTTGTCACATGTCATCGTCGTCATTGCGTCATCGTATATGCACTCGTCGTCACGCATTCGTTGTCATACCGTCGTCGGGATGTCGTCGTGCCCGTTTCACCGTCTTTATTCCAGCTTCGTCGTCCGATTGTCACGCGCGTCTCGTCATCGATCGTTGTACCATCGTGGTCATTTCGGAATCGTCATTCCATGGTCGTGCATGCTGTCGTCGTCACATGCCGATTTCGTTGTTATATCGCCGTAACTTATTCTCCGTAATTCGATCGTCGTCACTGCGCATCGCATTCGTCACGATCTCGTGGTCATGGCGGCGAGCGAGCGTCGTAGCGAAGTGGGCTGATCCCGGAGACAGTGTATGTCGCAAATATATAGCCGAAGCATTGGCTATCTAAGAATGGCCATCTAGAGATTTTAAATAAATGTGTTTTCAGCAATACTCTGCTTCAATTACATCCTACATTGCTTGATTTCTAATCGCACTAACGTCGGCAGTCACGGGAAATGGGTTCTGCCGGAATAATTTTTTTTTTTTGCTGTACGTTTTATCATCTCCGTGTACCAATTAGCCCACGGAACAAATCATCTTGCTGGACGCAAACGCACATACGCATACACACACGCGCGCTAAGGAATGAGCGCTTGTACGAGGATCAACCCGTGCGTGAGCTCTCGATCTCAAGCGCGCGCAGCGCAAACAGCCGTGCGTGTAAAAATAAAGGCGTATAAACAGGGTGTCCCTGCCGTTCGTGCATCTGGGCGGCGGCGTGTACTGCGCGAAGAGTGTACGCATAGAGACATATATAGTAAAGTGTACGACAGCACACTTGCAGGGAGTTCGTGCGCCCGGCTATTCTGAGCAGCGGGGGCGATGTTCTCGCCTTGCCTTATGCACCGAAACGGGTGGGGGATTTGCGACGACGCCCCCTTCTTCCCGAAGGGTGGCATCGAGCCCCAGCCCCAGCCTGGGTCCCAATCTATGGACTCGCTTCATTCGCGTGCCCACTAGTGACACCTGGCGGAATCTTTCGCGAAACCTGGTAGTCTTCTAATGGACGTACTTCTTGCGGTGTTCCGCAGATTGGCCGTCTTGCGAAAACATTCCGCATCCATTGCAAACCTTCGTCCGAAAAAGTGTAGTACTCCTATACTGCGAACGCGGAGTAAATACGTTATCAATCACGCTGCCGCTTCTAACGTTCTCAGTTCTGTCAACTTGTTTTTGTCGGCAGGTGACTTTTGATTATGTATACGTAACAGCTCCGCTTCTAAGAACGGTGTTGTGCCTGTAATAACGCTCATCAAGACACAGCTGTAGATTTTATTAGAGTGAGAACTAGCGAGCAGGCTAAAAGAAATCTGTCAAAATTAAGTCATGGATACGTCATCGGTGCCCGTTATAAAGTTTTAGCATAGAGGAGCTATGCTAAAACTTTATCATACTAACTAACATATGTTTCAGCTCGACACAGATAAAGATAGCTCATTCCTGACGACTTCTCTAGGCGCAACCTGCATCGAAAAACACTTGCCGAAATTCGCTTTTGCTGTGCTACATTTTCCCGCAATGCTTAAACTCCATACTCTCAACTAGCATATGTCAGCCTCACCCATACACTTCATACAGTTTCACTCTTCATACTGCAAGCTCTTCTGGCGCACCCATCTGTATTTGAAAGCACTCGCCGAAATGAGCTTAAGCTGCGCCATCGGCTGCTGACACCAACCTACGCTAAGCTAAAACTCTCTAAACCAAACTATAGCACTTTTCCGCTCGACCCAGATATTTGGTGAGAGTTACTTTCTTGCTGCAGAAGACAGATATGCAGAAGACAGAGATAATGTTCAATAGCCTGGCAAGGGAACAAGAATTCAGGATTGCCAGTCAGCCTATAGAGTCTGTAAAGGAGTACCTTTATCTAGGTCAATTACTCACAGGGGACACTGATCACGAGAAAGAAATTTACAGAAGAATAAAGTTGGGTTGGAGTGCATACGGCAGGCATTACCAAATCCTGACTGGGAGCTTACCACTGTCGTTGAAAAGAAAAGTGTACAATCATTGCATTCTACCGGTGCTAACATATGGGGCAGAAACTTGGAGGTTAACAAAGAAGCTCGAGAACAAGTTAAGGACCGCACAAAGAGCGATAGAACGAAAAATCTTAGGACTAACGTTAAGAGACAGGAAGAGAGCGGTGTGGATCAGAGAACAAACGGGGATAGCCGATATTCTAGTTGACATTAAGCGGAAGAAATGGAGCTGGGCAGGCCATGTAATGCATAGGCTGGATAACCGTTGGACCATTAGGATTACAGAATGGATACCAAGAGAAGGGAAGCGCAGTCGAGGTCGGCAGAAAACCAGATGGGGTGATGAAGTTAGGAAATTTGCAGGCGCAAGTTGGAATACGCTAGCGCAAGACAGGGGTAATTGGAGATTGCAGGGAGAGGCCTTCGTCCTGCAGTGGACATAAAATATAGGCTGATGATGATGATGATGACTTTCTTGCCACCTTTGTCGGCGCTTCCTGCACACACAAAAAAAAAAAAAAAAAAAAAACACCCGCTGAAATTACATAAGTATAGCTGGGCGCCATCGGCTGCCCGATATAGTAAACCTCCGAAATTCTAAAAATCTAACCCCAAAACTCGATCCAGCATTTGTCGGTGCGCCCGGTACCGAAAAAAGAAAAAAAAATGGCGGAGCTACATATACTTAAGTATAGGCTACACCATCGGCTGCTATAGTGAACCTCCGCAATGTTAAAACTCTCAAATCCCAAAAGCTCGATCCAGACCCTGGAATAAAGTTCGCCTCTGGCCATCTCAGTCGGTGCACCCTTCAGGAGTCAAGCAGCCGCATACGTGCCGCTTATACCCCTGCTTACGTACCCCCCCCCCTCCGTGTTGGGGATATCCCTTCGCGGCGGCGTGCCGAATGCGTTTGTCGCAGCGGTGCGCCGGAGAAGCCCGTGGGCAAAAGGACGAGCGAGGTGCCCCCCTCTCGCTTCCTCTCTTGCCTCACCTCTTGCCTCCAGCATCATCATCTGTGCCCTCCCTCATCCGGGGATGCATCTTGGTTCTTTTTCGTTCGCACGCTCTTCTGCTGCTCCTTCCCCCTTGTTTGTCCTCCTCGATTCCTCTCCGGCTTAACGTGCGCTTTCGTTTTCCCCTTTTAGCCCGCGCTACGAACGCGGCTTTAAAGCAGGGATTCTCTGCGGTCACCGACCTCTCCCGTGCGCTCCCCGCGCTATACATACATGGTCGTCCAAGCTTATCCGGTACAGCTCGTCGGCATTCATTATGACATAACATTACCATTTCTGCTACTTCATCACTCTCTCTCCGTTATTGTTCCATTTCTTGGCCCGTTTTTAACGCGAATAGCATTTTTTACCTACTTTAGGCGTTTTGAATCTATCTATCTATCTATCTATCTATCTATCTATCTATCTATCTATCTATCTATCTATCTATCTATCTATCTATCTATCTATCTATCCCCTTACCCCCACCCAGTGGCCCAAGTTGTCCAATAGAACTTGGGCCACTAGTTATGGGCTCGAGGTCGCGATGGCGTCGCGGTCGTTGCATCGTCCTCATTCCAGCTTTGTCATCCGACGCTCGTCGTGCCGTCGTCATCCACGCCATCGTCGTCACACAGTCGTATAGTCAAGCCGCCGTCGTCACGTTGTCGTTTTGTCATCGTCATCACTTCAGTGACGTAATCCCATTGTCTTCATGGTGTCGTAGTCACACCCCTTTCGTCGGTCCATCGACGTCAATCTTTCTTCGTCGTTTCATCGTCGCAGCGTCGGCGTCATATACAGTCGGCGTCGTGCCTCCATGCCGATGGGTGACCTTGGCAAGCGAGTGCCATACAACAAAGTGGGACGATGTCGGAGTATGTGGCATATATATAGCCGTGACAACGAAAGCCTCGGAATAAACAAAGCGCGTGGTAAATAAACGTGACGTCAGGAATATGGTTTGTCGCTACATATTGTTCGATTGCTATTCGCATTACCGTCGTCAACCGTCATCGCGAGATGAGTTGTGCCCTAGTATTTGGTTTTGTTTCTTGGGACTCCGCTATTCCTCCTTCACGTATAACGCCTCTCGGTGAGTCTGTCTGTCCGTCTGTCTGTCTGTCTGTCTGTCTGTCTGTCTGTCTGTCTGTCTGTCTGTCTGTCTGTCTGTCTGTCTGTCTGTCTGTCTGTCTGTCTGTCTGTCTGTCTGTCTGTCTGTCTGTCTGTCTGTCTGTCTGTCTGTCTGTCTGTCTGTCTGTCTGTCTGTCTGTCTGTCTGTCTGTCTGTCTGTCTGTCTGTCTGTCTGTCTGTCTGTCTGTCTGTCTGTCTGTCTGTCTGTCTGTCTGTCTGTCTGTCTGTCTGTCTGTCTGTCTGTCTGTCTGTCTGTCTGTCTGTCTGTCTGTCTGTCTGTCTGTCTGTCTGTCTGTCTGTCTGTCTGTCTGTCTGTCTGTCTGTCTGTCTGTCTGTCTGTCTGTCTGTCTGTCTGTCTGTCTGTCTGTCTGTCTGTCTGTCTGTCTGTCTGTCTGTCTGTCTGTCTGTCTGTCTGTCTGTCTGTCTGTCTGTCTGTCTGTCTGTCTGTCTGTCTGTCTGTCTGTCTGTCTGTCTGTCTGTCTGTCTGTCTGTCTGTCTGTCTGTCTGTCTGTCTGTCTGTCTGTCTGTCTGTCTGTCTGTCTGTCTGTCTGTCTGTCTGTCTGTCTGTCTGTCTGTCTGTCTGTCTGTCTGTCTGTCTGTCTGTCTGTCTGTCTGTCTGTCTGTCTGTCTGTCTGTCTGTCTGTCTGTCTGTCTGTCTGTCTGTCTGTCTGTCTGTCTGTCTGTCTGTCTGTCTGTCTGTCTGTCTGTCTGTCTGTCTGTCTGTCTGTCTGTCTGTCTGTCTGTCTGTCTGTCTGTCTGTCTGTCTGTCTGTCTGTCTGTCTGTCTGTCTGTCTGTCTGTCTGTCTGTCTGTCTGTCTGTCTGTCTGTCTGTCTGTCTGTCTGTCTGTCTGTCTGTCTGTCTGTCTGTCTGTCTGTCTGTCTGTCTGTCTGTCTGTCTGTCTGTCTGTCTGTCTGTCTGTCTGTCTGTCTGTCTGTCTGTCTGTCTGTCTGTCTGTCTGTCTGTCTGTCTGTCTGTCTGTCTGTCTGTCTGTCTGTCTGTCTGTCTGTCTGTCTGTCTGTCTGTCTGTCTGTCTGTCTGTCTGTCTGTCTGTCTGTCTGTCTGTCTGTCTGTCTGTCCTGTCCTGTCCTGTCCTGTCTGTCTTGTCTGTCTTGTCTGTCTTGTCCTAGTTTATTGGAAAAACGTATTCGATAAAGCGCATTCATCATCATCAGCCTATATTTATGTCCACTGGAGGACGAAGGCCTCTCCCTGCGATCTCCAATTACCCCTGTCTTGCGCTAGCCTATTCCAACTTGCGCCTGTAAATTTCCTAACTTCATCACCCCACCCGGTTTTCTGCCGTCCTCGACTGCGCTCCCCTTCTCTTGGTATCCATTCTGTAACCCTAATGGTCCACCGGTTATCCATCCTGCGCATTCCATGACCTGCCCAGCTTCATTTCTTTCGCTTAATGTCAACTAGAATATCGGCTATCCCCGTTTGTTCTCTGATCCACACCGCTCTCTTCCTGTCTCTTAACGTTACTCCTAAGATTTTTCGTTCCATCGCTCTTTGTGTGGTCCTTAACTTGTTCTCGAGCTTCTTTGTTAGCCTCCAAGTTTCTGCCCCAATAGAATGTAATTATTGTACAGCGCATTCAGCTGGCAATTATTCAGCAAGACTTGCTGAATAATATTGTACAGCGCATTCAGCTGGGAATTATTCAGCAAGACTTACTGAATAATTTTTCTTTGATCTGCGTTCACGACATGTGCAGTCGCGCATGAAGGTGTAGCCAGGAATTCCGGAAGCTACCGTGAAGCGGAAATCTGCGGTTAATTCGCCATCTGCACACGAGGCGAGGTGGGTGGCCCCATGCGCGGCGGGTGAAACCAAATGCATCTTAACCTAACCCGTTGGAACGTGTAGCGCGAAAAAAAAAAGAGAAAAAGTTCTGGACGGTAACGAGTATATTTACATAAAATAAAAGGAAGGGGTGATAGCGCTTCCGCAAAACCAGACTTGCGTTTTCCCACATTCGATAGAGAAGAGACTAACTGTTTTTATGCTCTTTTCTTGTTCCTTTTTTTGTAATTCCGGTGTGGAGCATGCGTGAAGAGAAACTCTGCTTCCTATGTGAGGCGATATTCAAGAAAAAAAGATATAGTCTTAGTTGATTTAATCGATTCACCGTTCGATCCCGTCGTCCATGCTTGTGTCCTTGCTTTGTCTTCGTTTTATTATAAATATTATTACTGTTTTAGGATGTTTCATGGCTATTAATCCAACTTGCCCACTTCACCGTCCTCCTATACCGAACTCGTTACTGCTCTATAGTAAGCACGTATATATAGTTGGTGCTTGTTTAAATGAGATTCGGCATTAAACCATCCCAGGAGGGAAGCATTGACCCCGTTCGAATAAAAAATAAGTGTATAGAAACACCGACGAAGAAGGTGGCTCCATGGAGGCAATGTGTATACGTTGAAGTATGATTTATGCTGCTGTCGCGTGTCTTCTTATTTACTTCCTGTTTGTCTCCGGAAGATGAATGGCCGGTCGTAGTATATAGCGTGCTCTGGCCCCCCTCTGTGACAAGGGTGCGCTGTAACGTCAGGTCTTGGTAGCGAGGCCACGATATGCCGAAGCTATCTGGCGTTTAACATTGAATGGGCTGCATAACAATGACTGCTCGATTATATTTACCTCAGTTATTCTTGTAAGCGAACGTAAAACCGAAAATGTTTAGTGATTTCTAGTTTACTAAAGAAGAATGTTAAGATATGCATTATTGATAAGCTAAGCTTCTAATGCAACGACGAATAGGTGGTGTCAAAAACATGGCGTCTGTGACGTGTTTCCGGTTCTGCAATTGCTATAGCCGGCGCACGCAGCCAGCAAATGCATAGCCTTCGAGAGTGGCTACTGCTAGCCACAGAGAGTCGTCGCTGGGGCGTGGATTTGGACACCACCTATAGGTATGCGGTGAGCAGGGGCTTGGTAAGTCAGCAAAAATACGCAGAAATGAGAGCCAAGTATCCAAGTGGCATTAAACTTTGGTCCTGCGCCCCTTCCCGTACGTCATGGATTTGTACAGCGTCTCCGACCTTGGTGTTTCTTCGTACATACAGTTATAAGGCGAAAGCCTTATAATGTCTTGTCGTTCAGTCGACCTTCAAAAACCTTGAGCGAAAACGCGGCGACAACACGAAAGGTACAAAAACTATCATCATCAATGGCTCATACACCCGTAAGCAAGCAAGAAGGACGATAAAGAGGGATGATAAAGCGAATTAAGAGAGATGATTAGGCGGATTAAGAGAGATGATTAAGCGAATTAAGTGGATGACTCAGGCGAGTTAAAGGCAATAGAATTAAGATTGATGACTGAGCGAGTTAAGAGGATGAGTAAGGGAATTAATAGGGATGACTAAGCGAAGTAGACTAAGCGAATTAAAGGGGATGACAAAGCGAATTAGACTAATCGAATTAAGAGGATGAGTAAGCGAATTAAGAGGATGACTGAGTGAATTAAGAGGGATGACTAAACGAAGTAAGAGGATGGGTAAGCGAATTAACACGATGAGTAAGCGAACTAATGGAGGTGTTTACGTCATGTGTCCGTCTTTAATGCATGGTTGTCTTAAGACGACTTGAAGGTCTTAGAGATAAAGTAAGAGACCCTCTGATTTTTTTTTGTCTAGCGATAAAGAAGGAATACGTTGCGTTCTTAACGGACCAAAAACTTAACCCATAGGAAGTTCTGAGAACACTGTTTGCGCTGAAACGGTCTAAATACGAGAAAATACATTTATAATGGTGACGTGCTGGCGCGTCGGTTTGGTAGGCGAAATAGCCATTATCTCGGCGAGAACCGTTACGCGAGACCTTACGCCAAATTTCGGGAATGTAGAGAAAGAAAGCTTCGCCTTAATTTAAACTGGAAGCGCGACCTTAATTTTCTCCACCGTTAACAACCTTATTTCGCCAAATAAATGCGAAATAAATTTTAATTCATTAGGCCAGGTAAATGCAACGTTACAATTCTAGAAATGTGAGGGGCAGATGAAACATGCGTTATTACGTGCCCTAATTTAGAGATCACAGGCAGCACTGCCTATGTAGATCTGAATTTGAGCCATTATCTAGCCTGTGTTTTTTTATCTGTAGGCAGAAGAGATCAGCTCGACAGTAAACTCGCTGTGGCTTTAGAGATAGGGGCGCTTAGTGATATTCCCTGTCAGCCATGCTTTCGAAGATTTGCTGGAATTCCTGAGATAACGTATCGTGGGCGCTCTTTGCAAGTTTTGCCACTTTCTTCGGTAGATTATGTAAGATATCTCCTTTTAGTATTGCCCTTAGTCCTCTTATCCGCGCTATCTCCTGTTGCACTGGTTTTCTCGCGTGTATGTTGTGCATTTCTGTACATGCAATTACCTCGGGTTAAGCTTTCTTTAGTGCCATTTCGATAAGGTCAAGAGCAGGAATAGGTTCTCGCGATAGTACGAGAAGGGCAGGCTAGAATGACCGGACCGCTGCTGGCTGAAGCAAAAAAGGAAAAAAAAAATTGAATGACAGCCCACCAACAAATGTCACGAAACAAAACACGGACAGCCCATGCCCTTTTTATGTTAAATCTTCTCAGACTGAGATAGGAGATATTAGAAGTGCGAAACAATAACAGAAACCAGAAAATGATGTAATTTGTTTGGTGCGGCTGTGTAGCTACCTCCTGGATTGGCCCACGCAAGAGGTCGCGTTTCTACCAGAAAGCTCGCCTTCGTGCATAGCGTTCGCCGCCAGCGTTTCCCGGTAAACATTAGGGTTACGTAAGCTGCAGTTGCCGGGAAGCGTGAGAAGCAGTCGGGGATCTGCGAATGCTGTCGCGTTCCACTCTTAAAGGCCAACCTTAAACGCCCTCCTAGTTTTTGTTGCTGGGGTTTAGGGGAAGGAGCTCCCGATAGGGCCAGTGAAAAACAGAACATCGTCCATAGGTGAGTCCCTGGCATCAACGTCCGAAGTGACCATCGCTGTCAAGTCATAGAAGCGTCGCTTCAATTTGTCGGCCGACATCTGGTGGACCTCCTCTCAGTGTCCTTCACTCATTTGACATTTAGACCTGAAAAGGTGGCCAAATATGTGATGTAATTTACTATATATAGCTGCATATTATTCACCCCTAGAAGTACCGTTAGTGTGTTACAATCGCAAAAATAGGTGTATGGGAGTTACGTGTGTATCAAACAGATAGAAACAAAAGCGTTTAACGGCCAGAAACTCCTCGTCTATATCGGAGAAGCCGTAGACTGCACTAAGCGAAGAAGAATTGAGCAGTAGCTCTTAGCGCCTATGAATGCCGCTTAAAAACGCTTCCAGGAGAGGGAGAGAGAGAAAAGAAAAACTTGTTAAAGGGAGAAAGCTGAGAGGTCGGACTTTCACGAGGGCATATGCAAATCTGCAAGCCTGCCATGTTCAGGGGAGAAAGAGAGAAAGAGTGGTTGTGAAGATCTAGGCGTAGCTGCAGGACGCTGATTGTGGGAAGGAGGTAACCAACGTAGTGCATGTTTTGATCTATTTGTACACTATATTTCCCGCCAAATTTAAGTACTCAAAGCTGCGTCCCCATCTGCAGTTATAGCTTGTTTCGTCAAAAACGGTTACACGTAATTGGTTACTGAAAAAAAGTAACTGAATTACAATCAGCCTTGCCGAGTCAGCAAAGAAAATTCAATAGAGAAATGAGCAGACGCTATAAAATTAAAAATACGTAATTGATTAAGTAATGGTAGAATTACATTACATGTAATTCATTAACGTACACGTCTGATGTATACTGATGTAGCTTTCTTCTTGGCATGTCATTAGCGAATTCTGCAGAGAATTGTACCACAAAACACTTATACTATTACCAGATACCCCTGTGTTCAAGATGGCGGCGGCAGTTCCATATGCACTTGAACCGCACATCTTGGCACTCACGAAGCGTCACCTCGCGCAATCGTTCAATTCCCAGCTGTTTCAGAATTCAGAAGGCTACGCGGTCGCCAATGCCGCGAGAGTTGCAGTGATCGGGAGGGAGAACGTGGTAGTACATATAGTACTTCCGTGCAATCACGCAGGGGCGGTTGTTGCCCGCTAGGCGGCGTTGCCTACCACACACGTCGCGCGGCGTCGGCCACGCGTGACGGCCCACAATGGATCTATCCGCAACGTCGCTTGTTGCCACTTGCCAAAAAACAAGACCAAGCCAACAAGAGGTTCACTCCTCCGGTCGCGTGCATCGCCGTGAAGACGTCCTCCTTTCCGTTTTACGCCACCTATACGCGTGCTTTGCCCCCCTCTCCCTCTGTATGGATTCCCTCCTTGTGGCTTTATCTATAGTTATTGAACTTCGTCGTTCATCAATGTCTTGCCGCACGGTGGGACTTGTTCCTTGTCGGAAATGAAACGTCTCAGATGGATTGAGGGGGGCCTCTCTTCGAAATTCGTCTGCTTCTTCTGGCCGCCATTGCCCATGTTCGTCTGCTCGTGTGGTCTGTGCAGAAGACACGATAACTTTTCTTTTGTACTAAAAGGCGCCTGCTTTTAACAGCGATCAGTACTTGGAAAGTATGGTATACAATTATGCCGGAATCTGTCATTATTATTATTTCTGTTACCTGTCTCAGAAAAACTGCTGTCGACACCATCATTCCTTTCAGTGCGGTAGTCACATTTGTAACTGATAAGGGTTCTGCCACAATAACATTTTCTCTTATACCCGGAAGTTACGGGACCCAGCGTAATGATGTGCCGTAAAATCGACCCTCGGCTGACACCGAATTTAAGTTATCTCTAATAAAAGGGTTATCCTTCAAAGTTTATTCACGTTTGTCAACTTGCACCCACTGTCATTTGATTTTCCTGGCTGCGCTAACGACATGCACAGAGAACGTTTTTTTTTTTACTATTTCAACATCCTGTATGCATACGGGATAATCGAATAAAGATTTGATTTGATCTTAAGCTGCATTTCGGTTGACTAAGTGCTTGGGAGGTGTAGAGCCAGTTTCTCCGACCTTGAATACTTGTTCGTCGAAACTAGCGTTCCTTTCTGCCTGTGATTGTCAGCAACTGAGAATTTTTTTCACACAGTCAGCACACGTCTTTCTTATGCAAGTGCGAGTCGTCATTAAAAGAACAACTCATTACACACGTTACATGTTGAAGTGTCTGGGAATCGGTTCATCACAAACCTTCTGTCTGTGCGCTCGGCGTCAATACACTCGTATGTTATCATTGTTAAACGACTTTACAAGCAGACAATGTCAAACCCAATATATAGAATGTGAGTGACTCGCGTAGGCATTAGTAATAAGACGTGGTGTTGTATAGCCTGAGCACCATTTCCTTAACTTCAGATGCACGCATTTGTATAAAAGTGTTTTCCATGGAGCTTCGTGTACATGCGAGGCGCTGTGGTAGGAATGATCGAGTGACGCAGTATAATAATCTATGGCACGATACACTTCAGCATTTGATAATTTAATCTTCGTACTTCATTGAGTGTGTGACAAGTTT
The DNA here is from genome assembly GCF_013339745.2 of Dermacentor silvarum. NCBI lineage: Eukaryota > Metazoa > Arthropoda > Arachnida > Ixodida > Ixodidae > Dermacentor > Dermacentor silvarum. Next base: position 178,020 of record NW_023606996.1, on the reverse strand, counting down.
CGTCTTACCTCTAAATCGAGCACCCGTGCTGCGTAATAACTTTTGTACCGTACACACAGCAGTTATGGGACGAGATAAAGCCGTCTGTTTAGAGGTATAATTGAGCTAAGCTGTATTATTGAATTGAGATTTTGCACTAGCAGTTGCGTCACGTTTACCGTGAGAGTAGGCTTGAGGCGCCAAATCTGAAGAGACGCAATAATGAAAGACGAGTGGCGACCCCACCTTGAAGTTTTCGCACCAGCTTGGCGTGACGTCATTCATCTCCACGACGTCTGTTCACAAGCAAGTTAAATTTTTTGTTTCGTTGAAGAATAATTGCATTGTATTCTAAAGAAACCAAGGACTCAACCTTGAACGAAGCGCGAAGTTTTGCTGCAGCAAAATTGCCCGTATACGAGAAGATATTTTGAATTTCCCTGACGTCACAGTGTCGTTCCGGCACCGCGGTTTCGGCGCGAAATACAAAGGAAAGAAAGCATTGAGCTTGGCGTTTATTTTGTTTTTTTTTTTCTGCCAAATCAACTAAAACAGGGTTTTGAAAGAACATTTTGACTGTGTAAGCTGATTTAGCCTTGCCCTTTAGTGTCCATTTAACGAACCTTTCGCAGCCAGACGAAAGCAAACAGGACGACATCCATGTATGGTCTACTTCTTTACCACACACTTCCGTCGTCTGCTTCCATCCGCGATAAGCATCACGTGCAGACGAAACACGCGACGTGTAGTTATTTGATTCCCGGTACTTTGCTAACGATTTTTCTTTTTTCCTCCAAAGGAAACTGTCGAGACACGCGCTGTTGGGTTTAGGAACCAATCAGCGGATCGTCGTACGTGTCAGCTTTTCAATAGCGCAGCGCCCTCTCTGTGGGGGCCATCGGCCGACCCAGAGGTTCCAGGAGGTGTTGACCCGGCCCCATGGGCAAAACGACTGGCTCCAAATAAACAGACGCTGAAAACCAGACGTGGAGTTTGAGTTGGCGCTGCAACGCAGCAACCACGTTATGAAATGCAACGTCCGCATTGTGTGTGAGAAAGAGAGAGTGCGTTTATGTGTGTGTGTGTGTGGCGCGCCGACGCGCGTTAAGCTGATTATTCACGCTCGGCAAGCGTTGACGCGTCCAAATCGTGCGATAGAATCAAAAGAGAAACTATGGAGTGCACATTGCGGGTAGACGGAGGTTGCCGGGAGTACCGTGAGCGAGATTATTTTCCTGAAGCAGACGTTCGGTTGTCGACGTTGCCGTCTGCATGGAGAGAACGCGTCGTCTGCTGCAGAAAACTCGCTTGCTACCCAAGTGCCTCTCATCCCACTAGTTTCTAAACATTACTTCACGATTGGGCCATATTTTTGTGAAAAGTTTTGGGGAACGTAGGCGTCAATTTTTCAGAAGAAACATATGACCGACTGTGCAGCCACTGATCACACTCAACTTTATGTACACCTCGTGACTGTATGAGTTATTCAGCGATATCAAACTTTTCAGGCATCTGAGTTTACATTTTTCCTGAGTTATTGCTAATTCTTGTGGTACTGCAGTGAATCCTTTTATGGAATATAGATGAATTTTGCATAAATTTTCACCTCACAGAAAATCAATAGAGAGTGGTCAGTTTCAGTGAACGGAATCGTGAACCACTCCGCATTTTGCACTTTGGTGGATTGCAAGCCTGCGTCAAGGAGAAAAAAATTAGAAAAGCTTTCGAAATGGGCTGGGCATTCGTTATAGGAGGCTCTCGACCTTGTTTTCCTGACACTTTCTTTTGCATACCCTAAACAATTTTCGAAAAAAAAAAAAAGATAAGAAATGACAACCATGTCACGAACGCCTTTTCATTCTCTCACCTTTCGCACCAGTCGACTCTCAGCCGTCGTCGCGTTAGATTTACGCCGCCTCCCGCCCAAGGTTCATCTCACGTCACATAAGTTCCGTACGGGAGTTGAGGGGGTCATCTCACGAGAACTCGCTTAATCCACATTCTTGAGATTTTCCCCTTGTTTTTGCTTCTGACGTTTGCTGCTAGCAGCCGTGACAGGTGACGAGTGACCAGACAGTTTCCCCCCCCCCCCTCACCCCCCTCTCCAACCGTCGTCGACGTAACACTCCCTTCCTCCTCCCTCCCATTTCGCGTCTGGAAGATACGCCCGCGAGGCATCTTCCACTTTCGCCTCTGGGACGCCCGCCGGGAGGTCAAGAAACCACGCCGGCCACACCTTGACCGACACGGCGCTCTTATGCTACAGACCCCTTCCCTTCCTGGCTGTCGGTATCTGTGACGTCACGAATGGTGTGGACGTCGTGAGAAGAGTGACGAGACGGCCGGAGCCCGTCTCAGACGCGGCTTTCCCCACTGAGTTGCTTCCGACGGAGAAAGGGTTGGTTGGTTGAAAGGGGGCGGTTACCCCCTAAGGGGGGGGGGGTAGACTTTGGGTGGCCGATTCGGCCTCATTTTCTCGGAGAGAGGGTCATCGCGGAGAGACTGCCGGGTGCGAGAACGGGACCATCTCAGCCCGAAGTAGTTGACGGGTGTTTTTGTAGCATCGTCGACTATCCGGAGCTTCAAGCCGTATATAGGGGCAATCTTCACATTGGGCGCACTGCGTACACGCAAACAAACAAAAGTGGAGGTGGCGTGAGCGCTCTAATTTTCTGATCCGTACGCTGGCTGCGTGTCCGGTAGACGGCCGGAAATTTTCGCCGCTGTTCTTGCTTTCTTTGTCGTTGTCCATGCTTCTTCGTTTTTTTTTTTTCGTTTTTTTTTAATACACGTACACTTTTGTTGATGTTTCGGTTGCGGCTGGCTTGTATGCGGCCTTCAAATTGCCATGCGTTTGGTCGAGCGCCTTCCTTCAGGTGGCCCGGTGTGATGGCGGCCACGTTGCCACATTGGCCAGGCAGAAGCGTGCAAAATATATACCACGTGGTTATGCATGATCATCTTTTCTCAAGGTAGGGCTGTATAGGCGTTGCAGGGTGGGACGACGCAGTGTGCGGGCTCGGGACGATCTTCGCTGGAATCGTGATGGTTGAGATGACGGATAGTTTGGTTGCTGGGGGCTGTAGTCAGTGTGTCAAAATGGTTAAGATGATGATGCGAATTAGCCTCCTTGCTGTGCCTAATTCGCTCCTCCGTAACCGTATGCCTTTCCGCTTCGCGCGGTGGCATAGGTCAGAGGTTACGATTAGTGAATGCGTACTTTTTTTTTTCTTGAAGCGAAGCTTTATAGGCTCACTAGTGTCGGCGGCGGTGGTGGTGGCGGAGTCACGCTGAAAAGTGGGCCGATGCTGGCGATAGTGCAGAAAGGGTCCTATCTCCACGGCACATACCCCTGTCGTGTGGGCCGATCCTGATGATTGTGCAGAAATGGTCGAAGCTCAATGGCACATACCAGGTACAAGAAATAAAGAAAGAAAGGAAGGAAGGAAGGAAGGAAGGAAGGACGGAAGCAAGCGAGGAAGGAAGACAGAAAGAAATAGAGAGATAAAAAAAAAAGAAATCACGTGCAGGGCACACCCGTATTGGATATGCCACAAGCGTAATCACGGATCACGTGACACGCGGATCACGTGACAGGCGCACGACCAATCAGGTTCGTTTGGTGTGTGGCGAGGAGGGATATGGAAGGAAAGCGGGTTGGCGCGCGCTCCTCCGGGCTTCCCTCGCCCAGATCAGTTTCGGCGAACAGATATGGGAAGAAATAAATTGCAAGACCGTAGAGGCTTGGGCTAGTCGGTACATACTCGATAGGGAAACCGCAAAAAAACACGACAAGACAAGAAGGGAGTCACACACCAGCGCTGTGGTCTCCCTTGTCTTGTCGTGTTTTTTCGCGCTGTTTCCCTATCGAGATGGGAAGACCACGCGTGGTGCGCTCTGCAATAGAGCAAGCTGCGTTTGATGAACGCCGGCGTGAACACGCTGGGGTAAGGGCTCGTCGTCGACGTGGAGATTCTAGCGTGAGGGCTTCCGAAGCCGAGGCCCGCCGTCAGCGACGATCAGAGAATCCCGAGGCGACGGCTTCCGAACGTCACCCTGACGAAGGTCAGATACACACACTATAAGCTTCGCTTGCCCCCATTTTCTCGACGCAGGAAAGGCTGGTGATTTTTTTTATTTTGCTCCGCGCAAAGGATACAGTGGGCCTTTAATTATGCTCATTGGCTTGACCTGAATCATGGAGCTTTTACTTTCTTTTAATTATTCTTTAAGCGAGGGGGAGAGGGGGTATGCTCGGCTAAAGCCACAACGAAATTCAGAAGTCAGAATGCTGAAAAGAGAGTGGTCGTGATTTAGCGTGGTTCCGAATAAGTCGCTTTCCTTGAAAGCTGACGGCGTCATAATCGTGTATTTAAAAGTTTCCTTGATTGTATAGGTACAACACGAAAGGCGGGCTAAAAACGGACGACATAAGACGGATACAAGCGCTATCCTGTCCGTCTTTAGCCCGCTGTTGCGCTGTGTACATGCATACTATCGTGGATTATGCCATACAGCCCATTCCACTGGAGCACGTTGCTTTAGCTTTCATGCCCTCAACTGCTTAGTTGCTTTGGCTGTTCGGGCTTGTTGGTTCGACATCCTGAGAAATCTTAACGCAGAGAAACACGGGTTGACAAAAAAAAAAAAAAAAAAAAACGAGTCGTCTCGTTCCTTGGTCCGCCCGCGTTTTCCTGCGCCTTCGATTTATCAGGGTGCAAATACAGTCGAACCCCGATATATCGAATCTGAAGGGGAGCACAAAAAAAGTTCGATATAGGAAGTAAAAATTTTATACAAAAGTTTTCAAGGGTATTTTACTGCTATTCGTTATACACAATAATTCGTTATATGCGGGTTCGATATATCCGGGTTCCACTGTTTATACGCAGCTCCACAAAGCTGAGCATAAGTGCAAGTTAGGTTGAAAAGTGCTTCAAATTTTCGCGCTATCCTGGAGGTCCACGCTGTTCGTGTCACCGATGTGACTTAACGCGATGACGCTGGCGTCGCAGGAGCTTGCGTTTATGCGACTAGAGGAAGTGGCTCGTGAACTCGATTGCGTATATAGGCTGCGTTCCACACGATAATCTGCTACATACTACGGTCGAAACTGCGAGTGGCGCTATACGGCACCTGAAACTCCACTCTGCCTTTTGATTGGTTGGTTGTTGTTGAAACGTACTGATTTATCTTGACAGTTTGGCCCCTCTCTCGACAATGCTCATCAGCGGCTGACGGGGCCGGAGTAGCTTCCCCACCAGCGTCTCTGCTGGTTGCTGTGACGCGGAATACAGTCGAACCCGGATACATCGAATCTGAAGGGGATCACAAAAAAAGTTCGATATATAGGTAATTCGATATATAAAATTAACGTTCTATACAAAAATGTCTGTTCTTGCTGTTCAAAAATTGCTGTTCCTTATACACAATAGTTCTTTATATGTGGGTTCTATATACCTTGGTTCGACTGTACGTAGAGCGCGCGCAAGGGTGTGCAAAACTCCCTTACCCGTGTCACAACCATGGTCATGGTGACGCAGTATAACGGCGTGATGATTACGATGGCGGGCGTGAAAATCCTGACATCACGATTTCAGGGTCTTCACCTCCGCCACCCTCAACGGGCACTGAGGGCGTTACTTCTATATTACGCCCCACATAAAGCTTTCTCATCATCATCATCATCATCATCATCATCATCATCATCATCATCATCATCATCATCATCATCATCATCATCATCATCATCATCATCATCATCATTCCAAGCCTCGCTCGTCCCGTGCTCCTGCACGTACGTTCGACTCTAAAACGCTTCCCTTTGATTTATCATAATCGCCAGTGGTTCCGTGGAGTACCAATTTTGTATACTGCTAAGTGTTCCCGACGAACGTTTCGTATAAGGTAATACCGGTTCAGCGTACGAAAACGTACGCTGAACCGCCATCCATTCGCGCATAGAGTTCACGAGGTGCAGATTCACCACCGGCGATTCGGGGGTTATAGCCCTTCTTCTTCGGGCGGCCCGACCACAAAGTGTGTGTATGTGTGGGGCGTGTTTATATGTTACAGGCTCGCGCGACCGTTTCACAAAATACCGCTGACTTTGCAAAACTCGTACACACGTCGCCGTACGTGTTATACCTGGGCGGAACACAGCCGCGCCGCAAGAGCACGCGTTCGTATTCCCTCATGACCTCGCGCTGCCGTGTGTGCATTGACGCGGCCCTCTCGGGTTCAAGGCCAAAGAAAAGGGACAGTGGCAACGACGCCGCAGTATGCAGAGGTACAACAACCGTGACAGCATCTGCGCGTGTAACAACCCCGAGACAAGAAATGGTCCCGCGGGCCGGGAAAAGACGGACGCGGTGAAACTCTCGTCGGAGTCACGCCCTCTTGGTGGCCCATATATTTATGCGCGGAAACCGAAGAAGGGGGGGGGGGGGGGGGCAAGGAGCAGCTAGGAAAGGCCAAGCGTGCCTATCGTAGCCTTTCCTATATATATATATATATATATATATATATATATATATATATATATATATATATACTGAGGCGAGCTAGAAGTCGTCACACACGCACTGCCGCGCGTCTCCTGAGCACGTCATCGCGACTGGCGGACAGCCACATCTCTTTTCACCGCGACGTTCCATCGTCGGTGAGCGGTGCAGCGTGTATGTGTGTGACGCTGAAGGCTTGAGAGCTCCGAGAAGGTGGGCAGCAGCACAGAAGTTACGAGGGAACGGCCGGCGGGCCCATTCGTCTTCTTGTTAGTTCGGTGCAGCACCTGACTAAAGTGGTACAGCAGCGCGTTGTTCGGCACCGAATAGCGTGTCGCGCTACTTACTGCATAAGCATTAAACGAGCTTAGACTAGCTGGCAGAGTGTTCCTTGGAAACATTGGTTTCTTTCATTTGGAGGCAGGGAAGTTGAATACTGATTAAGATAAATGAACGCAACTTGTATCTTCTTGAAATTTCGCGCCGGGACCAGCACCGATACGTCTATCTGACGCCACTCACTTGAAGAGAGAGAGAAAAAAAGCTCGTATTTCGTTGGTTTTGTAGCTCAGGAATAGCTTTGAAAATTTGCTAGGCTGGGTGCTCTTTATATATACAATGGAATCTCGTTGATACGATATTCACGGGAACCGCAAAATAAAGCGTATCATCAGAAAATCGTATTATCCAACCAGATCGTATTACCGGGAAAAGAAAAAAAGAAACGTATTAACTGAAAAACGTATAATACGGAATCGCATCAACGAGATTCCACTTTATTTACATAAGTTTGTGTCAGCCTTCTTTATCAGTTCATACAGCTAACGAAACCTGTGCAAACGCTGTCAAAATCCGTGACGTCACTGACACGTTGTTCGGAAACTGCAAGGTGGCGTCGCCACCTAGCTGTCTTACGCTTTCACTTGGTTTGTAGCTTACCAAGCACCCTTCTCACAATAATAGCGAAATTCACGATGTCGCGGAAGCGTAGTTTTACTTTGCTAGTGCAGCTTAACTTTCTTTTCAGTGTTCCTTTTGAGGAGAACGAAAGTAAGATGCGAGTCACCAACTGCCGTCCGCTGGGCCCTGTCTAGGCGTACGTGGCTCCGCTTATGTACACACACCCGCGCAAGAGCATTCTCGAATGCTGCAGCCCAGAGCGAAGCTCCCCCCCCCCCCCCCCCCCCTTCCGCGACCTTATTGCATGTTCCCGCTCCAGGGCTATATCTATACAAAGGCATCGTCACTCACGGCGTCGGCACTTCGCTGGCCATCTTTGATGTGACGAGAAAATAGCATCCTCACCCTTTCCCCCAATAGCTCTTTCCCACGAGACGTCTTGTAGATCATCTCAATCTCTGCCCCATCCCACACGCCCCCCTCCACTGCAGAGAAGACAAAAAAGAAAAAAGAAAAAGGAAATGCATAGCTACGCGCTCAGAGCTATCGTACACGCTTTGTTGGTTGACATGGCCTTCGGGCGTGACATTTCGTTCAGTCATCTACGAGAATACTTGGGCAGTGCCAAATAAGGGGACAAGATGAGACAGTACGGACGCAGACTGACCGCTAGTTTCGGCACGAGGTTTAAAAAACAGAAAACAAAAAAAAAAGAATCGTAAGTTTGGCGCTGATTTTGTCCGCCACTGATCCACATGTTCAGTCATCTTCACGACTCATCGTTGCGTTGGGAGCCGCCAGTCGACAACAGTCGTCAAAGTACCGGACTCGCTTCAAGAAGTTCTCACTCCGTGTCCAACCGGAGAACAACGTGTCTCCATTTCTTTAGACCGCTGCAGAAAACTGCGTGTAAAGTGCTGCAGAGAAAGGATCCCGTCCGGGCATATAACGAAAGGGAAAAGACGCTGATCGCTTGCATCAAAGGATCGTCGAATGCAAAAAGGTACAAAGAAGCAGCAGACGAAAAGAATAAGAAGCAGACACAAACCAGCAGACGGAAAACAAACAACTAGAGATGCAAAGGAGCAGACGGAACGAGAAGATACAAAGAAGCAGACGAAAGAAGAAGCAGACGACGACGGCGAAGGAATCCCCGTTCTAAGGCCTAACTCGGCTTCGGGGGCCTGGAAACGATCTTCCACGTCGGTTCTGCCCGTGCAGCACGCTATCTAAAAACCCGAGCCGTGTGTTTGGTCCGTCCCACTGTTCTCTTTACTTTGTTGCAGCGGCGGCACGCTGCCCTACAATTACGCCGTTTCGGACGCCCAAGAAGAGAGAAGGTCGGCCGCCGGAAGGCGCTGCGAGCGCATCCATCCTATCCCTATCCTAAAGCCGGTACATCGTGAAGACGACCGCGTTGCCTCCTCGCCTTGTAGCACGTATTACGGCGTACTTTTTTTTGGCCTGGGACTGAAAGTGTTGTTCTTCCGCAGGCACGTACAAGCTTCGATGATCGGTTTCCAGCAGTGCTCGATCAGTGCTCAGTTGCGTGTTCTTGCCCCTGAAAGAACCGGGGGAACGCCGATCGTGAGCACTGGAATGGCAGCGCGTGCGTGTCGATGGTAATGGGGGTGGCCGCGGTGGGGGTTTCTTCGACCGCCCGCCGTCTAGTCGAGCTTCGGACACCTGCTCGCACGTGGGCGAGGTTCGGAACGATTTGATCGTTTTTCGTTGGCATGCACGCCGAGTGTTTGTCTCTCCGGGTGTGTGCATGCTGTAATTTATATTGACAGAATTGTATACTTCCAGCGTGCCAGAAAAAAAAACAAAGGGGGGGGGGGGGATAAAAAAGCAACAAAAATATGCGGATCGCACGTGCTGTGAGTAATTACCACGACCGCGTGACGACACCACTGGAATATCAACGACAGAATGAGGACGATTGAACGACCACAACAGCATGACGATGCCGGAAAGACGACGGCATTATGATAATGGGATAACGATGCTGGAATGATGACAATGGTATGACGACGACGCAATGACGACTATTGAATGACGATGATGACGTCACGACAAAGGCAAAGCGACAATGGGATGATGGTGCTGGAATCACTACAATAGAGTGACGACAATGAGACGAACGACCACGATGGGGTGACAACGACTGTATGACGGCGATGCAATGACTGAGATGGGATGACGACGACGAAAAGATGACGACGCTATAACGACGACGGCGTTGTGATTGTAGCGATATGACAACGCTGTGACGACTACAGAGTGAAGACAGCGACAGGGTGACGAAGACGTGGCAACAAATGAGTGATCACACTGGCACGAAGGCGCGATCAAGTGACGATGACGTGATGACGACAACGGCTTTTTGGTCTCGCGGAGCTCCCGCCCGCGATTGCTTGTGTCACCTGCCGCTCCGGGCCACCTCGGTTTGCAGTATATACGGCACCGGCCAATCGTGAAGACAGCAGGCAGCAGCCAGCGGACCAATACCCGAAAAGTGGGGGAAAGAGGCAGATAAAACTTCTCTTCTAAGAAAACACGGACACGGAAGACGTGAGACAAACACAGACCCTTACCTTCCAACTAACATTAAATTAGGTAAGAGTATTTATATTTATCGACAGCCTGCTCACCTCCTGCAGAACAGTGGACAATATTGCGACGTCATATACTGTCGATATAGTATACTACAGCTACTGTTGTGTAATTTGCGCACATTACCGGTTTTAATTCGAGCCTCAGTATGCAAAGAGTTTATTATAACTGGGCTCTTCGCAGTGATTGACATTGATTCTAATGAGAGGCTTTCTTTACCTCTTACCCGAAGTTTGACGTTCGTCGTTGTTCCCTCGCCGGATATATATATATATATATATATATATATATATATATATATATATATATATATATTATACAACTTGGGTCGCCGCTTGTTATGTGCATGCCCTTTCTTGGCCAATCCTTAAGAGTACATGTGCCACTGTGACACGGAGGGTACGACGCCTTTACTGTATTTGGATACGTGTCGAAGAATACTTGGCCATGTGCATACACCTCTCATCAACAGCCTTCCTTCGACAGGCATCCTACTTCGCCTTCGTGCTCGTGACGCGGACAGCTAACGGAACAGGAGACGAGGCTATGCTGATGTCATCCGCTACTGCTGCCACCTCGCTAGCTCAATGTTCGGGTCATTTGGATTGCAGCAATGCGCTCGAACTGCGTGTTTTCTTTCTTTCTTTTAACAGCGAAGCTGTTTAAGCCAGCCGTAATTTCTGGTTCGTATCAAGAAACTAGAAGAAAGAAATTAAAATAAACTTTTTTGCCGAGGCGGGATCCGAGCCGCGTACCCTCAGTCTCAAGGCGAGCGTCGGAACCACTAGGCTATACAGCCACTTTTTTTTCATGGTATTTATTACGAATACGCTCGCAGAACATGCATTTATGCGAATCATATGATTCCGTTCGAGCGTCGTCGTCTTCGTCCACAGCCGGCGCGTTCGTACGCTAGTGCTCTGCGAGGTGAAGAGGTTTTGCGCGCTATGAGAGCGAGAGAGAGAGAGAGAGACGCGTTCACTGATCGGGTCTGATAGAACGCGTTGTCGGCATTGCAACACGGTGTCGGTGTTGCAACACGCAGTGACGGCCGTAAGTCCGAGACGCGCGAAAAGAAATTATCATCATCATGAGTAATAAGATGAAAAGTTCACGCGAAGTTCTGCTCGAGAGTCTCTCTCTCTGTGCTTAGAGCTCTGCTATTAGATTCTCAGGGTGCTGAAACTGTGCATTTAGCTTGTCAGCCAGGATCTCTGGCGGAAGGGGGGGAGTTGACAGTGTTGCCTTAGTTTGCCAATACCATTTCCACAGCACTAATTTCAATTCATTCACGGGAAATTGTAAAAAAATGCGCCTTTTGCGCAAGTTTGCGAGTGTGCAGACGATTGCGCGTCTTACATCTTAGTTGCAGTACACAAAGGCGCAAGGAAAGAAAAGGGGTTAAATAAAGGGGGGGGGGTTAACTCGGCCTCAGGGGGGGTTACAACCCCCCCCCGTCGGTGCGCCACTGTTATCAGCTTACGACCACGAAACTTCGATCGGCCTGTTCTTGCAATTGTGGCATCAAAGAATTGTGCTGACCCACCATTACAGAGGCATTGTCGCAGGCAAAGCCAACTATGGATGGTTTCATTAGGGATGAACCTCTACGTGAAGAAGCTTTCAACTGCTGATACGAGCGCTTCGGCAAAACAGCTAATGGCGTCCAACGGAACCACATCAAAGAGCCGAGTCGTGACCTCGTTTTTCGATTAACAGTACCGCACAATACAGCGCAGGATCTTAGTGCTGGGTATGTTGGTACCTTCATCGACTAAAAGTGACAGCTTTGGTTTTCTCATTGCTGCGGGCTGGTCAGCCCTATCGTCGCCGAAACACTTTTTTTTTATTATTATCGCTGTGCATTTTGTGCAGTGTAGCTGCACTTGCTTTGCTATGGCTGAGTCTGGAAAAATGTTTTGTAGAAGTTGTATCCTAGATGCTCGATTGCTAAAAAAAAATATACTGAAAACATACAGTAGGGTCTATTACCCTACGGTTTTCAATACCACTGCGAAATTACCCACATTTGATGTAAAGAAATTGCCGGACGGCCCTACGGCCCTATACCAAGCAGTAAAAGTGTTTAAAATGCCATGCAGTCAGGGTAGTTACCCTACGGTTGGCAACACTGGCATGTATGCTGTCGGTGTACTGCTTCTATATGATCCAAGAAGTGCTGATATACAGTGCAGAGTAAAACAAAATGTCGGAGAGCATCAACAAGCCTTCTTTTTATTTCGGGTAAAAGCTATATCGCGCAGATCGGAGCCATCCAAGAATGTATGTCGGACCATGCAAGCTGCGATAGAGGCTTGGCTGACAGCACTATAGTTGGTCGAACTGGTCCAATGCAAGCACCGTGGTATAGTCGGGCGAGGTCAACGTTCGCGATGTTGATCGTCAAGCTCTGTCCGAGCTGTACTTTGCCAAGCCTGGCCGTGCCAATCCTTGGTATAGGAGGCCATCACGATATCCATCGGGCCAAGATTGGTACAGAAGAGTCTATTCCTTTTGAGACGTCATAGCGGCTTCTTAAGTGCCCGCTATAGGACGCATATCACACTTTTTTTGATAACGGCCCTACAAAGAATCCTTTGCTGCAGATCTGTTTCCTGTTCCTCCGGCATGGGAAACAACGGCGAGTATTGTCTGTTCCGCGTTCACGGGCCACAGAAACGCACTGCTGATGAGACACTCCACTCTTAAGAAAATGAACAGAAAAACAGTAGAGAGAGAAATAAAAGAAGAGCAAGGTGATGAAGAGCAAAAGAAAAACCCTGACAAACGAGGCAGGAGCTGTGAAATGCTTCTCGAAACCCAAGTAAGAAAGAAAAAAAAAAAGTCTTCTTACTGCTCTTCTCATGCATCTTTCCTCTCTCGCGGCATGGTCTCGGTGGCGACTGACGCTATCCGCCGAAAGGGGTCGCGCCATTCGTCAGCCGTCCAGCCATGCGTACAGATGACCCTGAACTTGGGGCTGGCTTGCCGAAGAGCTGCACGGCCATGCGTTATACCGTGACCGTGGAGGAAGAGTCGAGTGCTCAGGCCGTTCTGGCTCCTCCACTGTCTTTTCTTTCAGCACCGTTGTCTCTCTTCCTTTTTTCTCTCTCCTCACTTGCTTCGCTGGCCAGTGTCGGTGGATGCCTGCCCCCCACGTGATTCGGGGGCCCTTCTCGCGTTACTCCCCAAATCTGCACCGCCGGGCTCTTCGTCAAGTCGGGCCACAACACTGCGAGAACCCTTCCAGAGCGAAGCGTTACACGACCGGGTTCTATACCCTTTCCTGCTCCGTCAGGACTGCAGCGGCTTCCGTTTTGCATTTCCCTCACGCGACGAGTGCGTGAGGGTGTGTATGTGCGCATGCGCGTTCGCGCTTTTATGCTTGTGCGCGAGTGTGGATGAGCGTGTGCGTGTCGGCGGTGTTGGTGGTGTCGGCAGCGGCTTACCCGTTATAAGGTTCTAGGGTTTTCAGGCCGCTTCCTGTCGCCCGGTTCTGTTAAGCTTTAAAGGGCGTCCATCGTTCGGCGTGCCGATGGGCGAGCTTCTGCATCTTGTAATACGTTATGACAGGCGCCGACACCGTATACTCAGTTTGAGAACGGGCGGGGCACGAGGGTTTCTGTTTAGTTTACAAGCTGTGCTCTTTTTGTAGTGGTAGTAGTAATAGTAGTTAGTAGTATAGTACTTAGGCATATTTTCACCGCCACACTGAACCGCACGAACCGCTGAACCATGAGAACGGTTGGGGAGACTTGGCAGCGCAGAAGCAATAGTGCGTCACGGACGTCATTTGCTGCAAAAACTTGTAATTTAAAGGGAAGTACATTTCATTGAGAAGCGCTAATGGCTTCCGTGAAGCCAAGCTGCGATGCCGTATCACCGAAGGACGTGTTCCGACATGTCGTCCACTGCGACACGCGGGCGTAACAGACGCCGTCCTCGGAACGCCCTGGAACATCCTTTTGACGACCTCCTCGAAACCCCGCGACAAGCAGTCGAACTCTGACCCAAAGTTCTGCACCGTGCCCTCATCCATCCTTACAGACTTTTCAAAACGCGTGCGAAAGTTGTAGCGAATTTTTGAGCCCTTATTTATAACATGTGCGGTAGCCCGTTGCGCTGTTTTTCATTCACGACTGCTTTCTCGTTTCGTTCGTCTTGCGAAGCTGAACCGTCTGCTCCATGCGACTTCGATGTCTGCTGCGCGTTGAGGCCTTCGCTGTCTACGTGCTGTAAAACACTGCATCTCATGTTGTTATGGCGCAATCACGACCTTGCGTCACGGCAAGTTTGCGCGCATAGTATTGCTTTATTCCTGCGGTTAACTATTCGCTATGTTCCTTTATCGCGCGCGAGCGAGTTTTTTGGAACAGCAGCGCGCCAGGTGCGTCGTTCGCGTTAAATGCTTTCTTGCTTGTGTTATTTCGAGCAGAAATGCGGTTTATGAAAAGCTTAGCTTATAGTCATCGTTTACGCAGGATTTCGGGCACGTCAGAAATTATCTTTTTCTAGATTACATTTATGCTATACTATTATGGCAGTGCAGTGGCGCAACACCACCTATAGATAGCACGAGGCCTGTTCACTCCGATCGATGACGTCATGCTACCTGGCGTGACGAAAGCGGTGACGTCGGGATCATGGCTGCTTACTCGGAAGTATCCCCGTTAGATTCTATGGCAGTCGGTCCAGATAGCATGACGTCATGGATCGGAATGAAAAGGCCTTGTACTATCTTTAGGTGGCGTTAGCAGTGGTCGCCTTACTACCACCACAATTAATTTTCACGTCCCATACGAAGGAGAAAGGAAGAGTCGTATACGAAAAAATGTCAAGGTGCATCACTGTTGTACGTTATCGCTGCATCGATACCCCCCTTTGACTATTGCTCAAGCCAGCAGAGAGCCCCCGTTACGTGCACGCGTGAGATATCAGTCAGGAAAATAAAACGCTGCCAGTTAGGCTTCGACCATCGCGTGTTTCTCTCGCAAGATGTTACGAATGCACGCTGGTATGCCCTTCGCGAGACTTCCACACGTGTCCTCGCGGTATCTCTGAACCTGTAAACATGCGGCTCTCCTAGCATAAGACCGGTGTATATCTATACTGTCCCAAAAGATGGAAACACTTAGCCGCCTAATGTCGCCCTTATGCAAAGCACAATAATAAGGGAACCACTCTCTCCAAGCAGTTACGTGCAGCGTGTGCTACAACAGATTGCTCCAGAATGTGATCTATGGCGTGCACGATCGACAGGCGTTGGCTGCCGCTCATAACCAACGTCTTGACAACCGACTGCTGGCAGTGCACGCGATTTCCGGGGCCATCCACGCTTCTATTGCTTTTTCACGGAGCGCAGGTCCGAACTGTATTGAGATCTGCTTGTCTGTTTCGCCTCTTCCATCTACCCTCTCCGTCGCATATTATATTCCTTTTACAGCGAATCTGTTAACCTCTAGTTAGTCTGGATTTTTCGTGGCGTGCTCACCCAAACGACGGCAGCTGGAAAAGGGGTTTGTGTTTGAGTGTCCGCGTAACAGAATGATGTTTTAACGCGACAGCGTTACGGTCCCGTGTCGCAGTAAATCCGGCGCCGGCGCGCCGGCGTCGTTGGCGGAAATACGCATCCCGAACCACCCCGACCGCACAGGCTCTCCGCGTGGCGCAAGGCGTTAGCGAACAAAATTGAATTTCTCCAAGTAAAATCCGTCAGAAAAATGGTAAAGTATGACTTAACCATAACCTATACAGGACGTGATAGCGTCGGATTGTAATTTGAATATACGAGAAAAAAGCCTGATAAGCAGCCAGGGATCTTATAATGCTATCGCGTTCCACTTAAGCGTCCTCCAAATTTTTTCTCGTACATATTCGAATTACAATCCGGGGCTATCATTGTCTGTAGGTTGTCTGTAGACTTGCGATAGCCGCGGTCCACTTATATCTGTCGGTTTATAGCCGCCTACATCGCGTATTCGAATGCAGTCACGGTCGACATTTGTGTGCCAAGCGTTCGTTCGTACTCTGCCTGTTGCGTCGAATTGCATCAGCCCATTGCATAGCGACTGAACAATAGGCAAAGGGTTCAGTCGCCTTCTGCAGCAGACGGCTGCATAAAAAGAGGGCAAGTGCAGACGACACGCAAGCGTCGTTTTAAAGTTGTCGTCTGCACCAAGATGTCTGCTTTGAATGCGTCTGGCGCTTGCCGAAAAAAGGACTCACAACGTTGCTCGCGATATTCCTCAAGCGACCGACGTAGGGGGGTTAGTTGCCCGATTCGGCGCAAGGTCTTGGCGCGTGCCTAATTCCCTGTGATTGACTGTAAATAAAGTGGAGATGCGAGGTTTTGCCCCGCTCTCAGTGACGCGTGCGCACTGGCCGCCGGGACGAGCATAAAGTGTCACGGTGCCAAGGCCCTTCGCGTGTCTCGCGTCGATCCTTCTGGTGCTTGTCTGCAGTGCTTCGTCGTCTGTTACGGCGTCACAGTCATCTTTGTTGCGCTGTCCGTCGCAATCTACCGATTCCAGTGAAACAGGGAAAAAGTGCTTGGTCATTTCTTCCAATCCTAGCAATAATTACAGTTGACCCCGTGCTTGTAATGGCGACACCGTTAGTGTGCAGGCATCTTGTGCTTGCTTTCTACTTCCCGATTTGTGTTTTTTTTTAATTCTCGCAAACCTCCGTCTACCATGTACACGGCTTCCGTCTAAACGTGACCGTTGCTCCCGCTTATCGAAGCCAATCCGAAATGCAGTCGTACATACATAGCCTCTAGCTCTATATAGAGGTTTCTTTGTGCTTCCTTGGTGGTCCAATGGAGCACGTCTACTCAACGAGCAATACGCGGAATTCAATCGCCGGCCCATGCCTATATAGAAGAGGACATTCGATTTCACGCTCCAAGCGCAGCCGATCATAGTCAGTCCGACGTTGGAGATAGATAAGTGGAGAGCCTGTAAGAAGCGCGGTGTCTCGGCGTTCTACAAAGGAGCTTCGTGCCATATCTGCGGCGGGCGAAGACAGTTGCGAAGAAAACGGCCCTCTTTTGTCTACGATGTAGAAGCGCTCGTACTCAGCAGGCTCCTCCCGGACATTCAATGGCGGGGCGCGGCCTTAATGGAGACCTTATACAGGTGCAAGTATATACGTTATACAGACGGATCGTGTACCGCACGCGGTTACGTCATTTCCCCCCTCGCAACTGCGCAACTCCCACGCCCGTGCGCGTGCTATGTAGTAAAGATGCTACGAGCAAAGTTTTGAGAAAGAAGAGGCACGGGTCGAGCAAGTCCTCCTTTCGTTTTTGTTTACGTCACATCGTAAATCTCTCCGCCTTTCCCCCCTCTTCGTTTCTCATTCTTCTTTCCAACGCGCCCCTAGCGGTACCTTTCTGTACTACTGGCGTGCACCCGAACGATGCGCTGGCGAAGCGCGGCCCTAATTTATGACGTTTTTTTTGGCAAGCCCAAGGAGGGGGCAGGACGAGAAGGCCATATTGTCGATGAAATGCTCGCGGAATACCTGAAGTGAGGCGGTTTTGGGGGTGGTGCCGGAGGAGGCTATAAGTGTCGGCGGCACGTTCACTTTTGTGCTCTCGTTTCGAACCGCGCGCACTCGTCGGATCCTTTTATCTTGAGATGCGAGCGACGAGGGACCGTGCATTATGCTCGCGATTGGGCTTTAGGGAGCGAGCTCGTCTGTCCCGTTCGTATGTTTGTTTGTTGTTTGTTTGTTTGTTTGTTTGTTTGTTTGTTTTTTGGCTCACATACCGTTGCGCATCGAAAAGAGGATACGAGGGTAGTAAGTTCTCGTTTGGAGACCTTTTGTATAGGCACGTTGTATATACATGGCGTGTTTTTTGTTGCGTCCATATTACTTGTGTCAAGGGCACCTCTCGGAGAAGAGGGTACGAAGCTGCACTAGTGTCACGTTGCAGTGACAGTGAACAATAGAACTGCCAAAAGAGTGAGATGAACCCCTCTTTATTGGGTCAACTCGTGCGCAGCAAAACAAGCAACACTCAGATCACAACGACAGCGGCGATCACAGTTTTCGGTCGTCGAAGTATAAGCTCGCAGGGGAACGGCGTCCGCTATTTATGTATTACGTGTATCACGGTGCATTCCAACGTAATCGGATCGTTCTCGCTTAGACTCAAGAATGTATGAGCATTGGCGTCAAGCACGCAATTTAGGTTAGACAAGAGTATTTCGCTGTAGAATCCGCGACAGCATTCGCGAATACAGTAGGAGCCTTTTGCGCCGAACGGTAATTTGATAACGGCGATAACCGGTGAAAAACAGTCGTCGCGGCAAAAAGCAAAAGATCATACGTGTGGCAATGCCTGAGCGGGATTGCGTCATCTAGTGTTACCTTTCTGTTTGTTTCTTTCTTGATGCGTGACGCAGTAGCGCACCCCGGATCTCTTCCAGGGGGGGGGGGGGGGGGGGGTGTTGACAGTTTGCCAATACCATCTAAACAACACTAATTTCGATTTCTTCACGGGAAATTGTCAAAAAATGCGCTTTTTGCGAGTGTGCAGACGATTGCGCTTCTTACGTCTTAGTTGCAGTGCTCAAATGCGCAAGGAGAGAAAAGGGGTTAAACAAAAGGGGGGGGGGGGGTGAAGCCGGCCTCAGGGGGGGGGGGGTTTACAACCCCCGAACCCCCCCCCCCCCCCCCCCCCCCCCCCCCCCCGTCGGTGCGCCACTGGCGTGACGCGACATCTAACTTAGGCTGGTAATTACAACAAATACAACAAGGACTACAAAGATGACGTTTGGTTCGTGTTCGTTGCATGGCTTGCGTGCAGTGACAATTGTGTTTACTTGGAGTAGAAACTTCTCGAAGGTGGGATGCCCGACTCCACGTTTGTCCGAAACCTGCAAACTAGTGGAACTTCAAAAGCGTGCAGGCGTCGATCAGAACCCATTGCCATCAATACTGTGCAAAGGTGCAAAATTAGAACTATACCGGTGTACATCAATGTGGTCTGCAGACTGCTATCCGATAGCAATAAGGTCATCGGTAACTCCTTCCCTTTACTGGTGGTTACACATTTAAATAATGCTCCCTGGTTTACGTACGTTAAGACATAAATGCGGAATTCAACACTCACCGCTATATCTGCGGTCGTTGTACATACCTGGTGTTCCTGCGAAAACATGAACCAATTTTTAAAAGATCGCCTGCGGCAGATAGCACAATTCTAGTCCTTCAGCTGGTCTACTCGAAGAAGCGGACATTAATTACACGATAAATAGAAATGCGCAGTCGACTAATCGACAGACATTCGCTAATTAGGTTTTGACTAATTACCTTACGGCACACATCGCAATTTACAAATTGTAGCCCATGAGACTGCAACGCATTTCCACCTGAGAATAATTCTCTGGATGGAACCATTTTCGAGATATGGGCCACCAAACTTGCAGTAAAAGCCCACTGTCCTTCCACCTGCTTTTTCAACAAAACGCCGTTTTATGCACTGAAGCACAAATTTAACTGGACCGCCACTGTATTTCTTCTCTGCAAAGTTCGGGAATTAATATTCAGATACTGGTGTCATCCAGTTTTTAGATATTTTTTTCCAAGTGGACCCGCCTTGCGAACTGCCCGGGTACAATTTTGAATGCAATTTTGAAATTCCAATATGTGTCGTGCGGTAATTAGTCAGAAATTCATTAGTAATTTTTTGTTGATTAGTGAATTATGCATTACCATTTATCGTGCAAATAGTGCTTGCCTGATTGAGCAGTCCAGCTCAAGGATTAGAAGTGTGCTATCTGCCGCAGGTGATTTTTAAAAATTGATTGAAGTCTTCGCAGGAACTTCAGGTATGTTGTATAATGCTGTAACGGCTATAATGTCTATAATGCTGCCATTTCATATACCGAATGTCAACCAATGGTCGGGCTGTGCAAGTTTCCGTGAACCCTCACCAACAGTCGCGCATTCATCCTCATCCTCATCATCATCATCATCATCAATTATGATCACCTTAATTTATATGCACTGCAGGACCAAGTCCTCTTGTAGCGGTCTCCAGTTACTCTTGTCGTGCGTCAGCCTTCTCTACCTTATGCTTGCAAATTTCGCACTCCCATCACACCACTTGGTTCTCTGCGGTCTTCGACTGCGTTTCTCTTCATTTGACAGCCGTTCTATTACTCCGATAGACCACCGGTTATATCTACTCTGTGCATAGCGTATTACTTGCCCAACTGCACACGTCTTCGTCTTCGAGGCAGGAAATACACGCACCACGTCATTCAAGCAGACAAAGTACGCGCCTACACACTCTCGCAAACAAGACCACAGGACAGACGATCATTAAAGAAACAACAAAAGACGAAACAGCTAGGAGGAGGAAACAACTTTATTCAAATTTTCAGACAGAAAGGTCTGCGAGGCCTAGGCTATAGTTCTCGCGCTGCTAAAACATGTACACTGCAAGGAGCCGAAACAACCCCCCAACCAACCCGAAGAGAGCGCTGCGCATTCTCTTTTCAGTTTCTTCTCTTTATTTAGCCTTTTCCATCACTTTTCCCCGCGCGTTTCGCTTCCAAAGTGGCCGTCTTCCGGGAACAAGTGGACCAGTTGGTGTTAAGGTCGGCAGGCAGCGGCCCCCTGCGGAGAATGCGGCTACTATCGCGGAATCCACGCGTGGCGGCGTTGCTGCAACGGTGGCTTGTACAAATAACGTGCGCACAGGCGGCAGCGACGGCTCGCGCCAATTGCAAGTACGCACATGTACTGCAAAGGACCTCGGCCCTCTTCCTTCTCCTGTCTTCTTCTCTCCCCCCTAGTCTTGCCAATGCATGGCCACTGTTCGGTTACGCAGACCGGACCGCTGAGGTGGGCTGAATTCTTTCTCGTCTGCTGCTGCTGTTGTGTGTGTGTGTTTGTATGTCGTCTGGTGTACGCATAGACCCCGAGACACGCGTTGGCTCGAGATTTGTCTTTGCGTTAACCGGCTTTGGTTTGCACAGCCCCCCGGGTAAGATGATTATTTATGAGATCCATAACTTTTGAGGCGCGCCCGGGAGGCATGCAGCCACGCTCTTTGTTTCGTCTCTTGTTCAAACTCGCGTGTGAGACTGGCGTTCTTTTGGAAACGAAGGAAAATGCCGTGTCACCTTTCGGTGTTGCACTGACTCAACTGCTTTTCTTTTGCTCTTTTTTTTCTGTTAGCTCGCACTATTTTGTACAAATATCAACTTTCGTCGGGCAGGTGTAGGCGTAGCGAAATACAACATTGGAAATGAAAAAAAAAAAGGCATTTCTTGGGAGGTTAGCGACACAGCGCTGGTGGATAAGTGATTTTCTTTATCCTCGGGGAAAGCCATGCGTCGCGAAGGGCCGGCAACACAGGCAAGTCCTTATGTAGCAGCGGTCCGTCAACTTGGTCACACAAATTCATTCCATTTCTTAATACGCCAGTCACTATTTTTGCAGGTAACTACAGCACACGTCTTCCCTCAACCGCTCCAAATTGTGCAGCGCAGATGGAGCACAGTGCGTTAGCGGACATTCAGTTGCATTTCCGACAGCTGATCGCCCAGAAGCAGAGCAGAAGTTGTAATGGTTTCGTATTCGTGCGCTTTCGCTGAGGCAACGTGTGGCGCGCCGCCGAAAGCGCCATCTCGTACCTCCGGAGCAAACTGCTCCGCGAAAAGGGTCTGTAGGGTCGGATACATCCGTACGCTGGTGCTCCTGATTGGCTGACGCCTGTTGTAGCCTCCACCCCGCGTCACGCTTATATAAAGCAGGGCGTAGAAAACACTGTAGCTAAAACCAGCTTGAATAATTAGGCAGAAGCACCCAAGCTGTTGCATTGAGGAAGAAGTATAGGGGGATCCGAGGGACTCGATGTTTTGTTAGTCAATACCATGTGAAGTGACAGACGATGTAAGCCAGAGAAAGCGTAGGGCAGGTTATTTGTCATGTTTATTTGAAATGTAGAGATGAAAGCTGTCGCGTGGCTCATTTGATTTCCCGCTGAATGTGGTACTTTTCCTACACAACAAAAATAGTGTTCGAAGTTAGAGCAAGCCATATGCAGCACCAATATATATATATATATATATATATATATATATATATATATATATATATATAAAATTAGGCGTTTCAAGCACTCATGTGACATAACCCTGAACTTTGTAACGAAGCTATATAGAGCGGGAAGAGAAGACATTAAACTGAGCGAAAGGTCCTCTATTCTGGCTCTGTTTACAATTGCCAAATTATGTTTGCACATTTCAATCTGCATATTTACGAAATATACCTCTCCTGCTCGTACTTATCCCTCTGAATGTTTATACCACATGCCATAGAGTTCTTTACAACATAAACTCTATGCCATTTGCACTCTGCAAGCCGCTTGTCGTACGTATACTTCCTGTGCTACTGCAAACAGTAGCAATTTTTCTTGAACGACGTAACTTCCTTTCCCCGGTAAACTATTTGAGCTTCATTTTCTAGATTTGTGCTTCGTAGTGTTTTGATATGAATGCCAATTGCCGTTTCATGCGTATTTCAAGTTTCATGATGCGCACAAATAATAAAGATTTTTGTTCCCACTGAGCAATAATATATTGTGGTTGAAGGGACTAAAAAAAAAAAAAATAGTCGCGCGATATTCTAAGTCGACTGTCCTTTGACCGGTTTATTATTGTTCACATGACTGGAACGAAACCTGCTTCTAAAACGGTGAGTTAAAGTGTGTCCCTTATACTTTTGTGTCTGTTGTGTGTGCGTAAACGCATACTCTATTCGTTCATATATCTGTGTCGTCTGCTTCAAGATAATTTCCATTCCACCTCCAGGTACGTCGCGTACGTCTTCTGCCAATAAAGTTTAAAATATGGGGTTCAGGGGTTAAGGCGCCACTAATCACATAAAAAATACCACCTTGTCAGTAAGAAGAATAGGCTGCGCGCAGAAGTGCCGTCTGCCTATTCTCGCTCTTATTTTTTTTTTTTTTTTTCGTTTCGTCTGCTATACCAATCCGTGGAGAGAGCTTCAGCACCGCTCGAAGCTCTCTCATAAAAAAGAGGCCTATTTAGGCCTGCAGCACTGCGCTTAGCGGCTGCTTCGGTATGACGCAGTAAATAGTTCAATTTAGTCCTTTTTTATGTCGAGAAACAATAAATTACGAGTACTAAACGAGCCGTGACATTTACACCAGTTTTGGCACCTTTCTTTCTTTTCCCAAACGCTCCGTCTCATTCGAATATAATAGAGCCCCAGTAAATCTAGTTTTGCCCGGAGGGGAATTGAAGAATCAGCAGCTCTAAGGCGGTGTGTTTTTAAAAGCGGCTCGGGCGCGCTGATATAAACAGAAATTGTAAACAAGCAAACGTAAGGCCAACGGCGGCGCAAGAAAGGCGCGTCGGTGAGAGCTGTATTTCCATCGCCATCATCACGCTGTCGTCTGCTGCATCGTCTGCTACCGCGCGGCCATTTTCACCAGACGACTGCCTTTTCTCTTTCTTGTTTCTTTTGTTCATTCTTCGAATAAGTGGTACAGCAGCCCATTTCGGCACGCTCACAAAGGGAATCCCCATTCCACGGGCCCGCTTTTTATGGAGCCCCGTTCCTCTTACTTTTTGCCTTTGTTCACTTTACTATACATCTCGGTCTGGTTTCTAAATTGCAGTTGGAAAGATCGCCCGCTTCTCGGGGCGTCGTCTGCTGTTTGTTTTTGTCCCGTTCGATCGTCTGGTTCCGGTTTGGAAGAGAGTTACGAGGGTTGCGGCGGGCTGCTCGGAACGGAAACCATCTGGATAGTGATTTCGGGTTTCTTTTTTATTATTTTTCTTCGTTCGTCATTCATTCATTCATTCGCGCCCTCTAGACTTAACGAGGGAAGACGGAAACTTGTTTTCCTCATCAAACAACCGGCGGCGGCCTCCTTGTTTTAGCCGAGCGGCTAGTCAGGTGGTTTCAGCGGCTGTTGCATTAGTGTGAAAAATGGCACTTTGGTTTGGAGTGTATACATGACCTGTAGTCATTTCAGAAGCGACAAACGTAAAAAAGAAAAATGAAAAAATGTGCGACGGGGCGCGGATTATTTATTTGTTCAAACACACCGCATCCTGATGCTATGGCGCCTGCCACGTTTTCTGCTTGCATTCTGCATCGCAGCGGCTAACAATTAAGCACGCGAAGCAGGATCTACTGGGTAGTTCGCGTGCCTCTTTAGCATTCAGGAAGCGGTAAGAGGTGGCGGGGGAGGGGGTGAAAACGAATTTTCTGAAAATTCAGTTGTTTAGATGAGCAGATATGAATGTTAACCATGTAATGCTAAATGTATTTCGTATTCGCTATTGGCTGCCTCAAAATTCTGATTTAAGCACGGAAACTTTAACGTACAGCCTATAGTGTCGTTTTTGATACGCTGGAGCGAGTTTTCAGTTGTGAATACTTCGGAGCACACTAAATATTAAATAATTCATTACTATACTAAATAAGTTTGCATTCAAATAGCATTTCATTGTGTTTGTGTATATAATGCCACAATGCCGCTTTCTCCATGGCCAGAAGTGGAGGTGAGCCAGTTATTATAATTTTCTTTGCTGTAGAACTGCGTTTAGAAAGAAAGAATGAAAGAAAGAAAGAAAGTGGTGTCACGCGGAATCGGTCTAGAAGCTCAGGAAATCGCGCTTTATTAGGCAGATGCAAGACAGTGATTCTTGTTAGCCATGCTTTATTTGCGTACCGAAATTTGGTGTATGTCTTGTACATCCCACCTTAATTAGGGCAATTAAGTGGTTATCATGAAGCAGACATTCGGAATGCTCTCTTTCTGGTGATAAAGATTGTATGTAAATTTAACCGTCAATCAGCAGCAAAATGCTTTGTCTGGATAAGTAAGACCTCTATTTCAGTTGTTTTCTGTTTGTTTGTGAAGCACATGTTGGTTACCTTATGCGTATTTTATTGCTTTTCAGATGATTATAGCAGTACTTTTGTAGTGACACTTATTTTAGAGCTGACCTCTTCTGAACCATTGTTTGGTGGGCCGGACATTAACCATCGCGTCGAATCTATCTTCTGTTATTTGACAGTAAAGTACTTGAGTTGTTGAATACAAAGTAGAGGAAATGTCGAGAGAAGAAGAGCTAACATGTATATTTTTTTTTCTGGGAAGAAAGAAATCTTGTAGAACATAACCCTAGCGCAAGCCGCCAGATATTCCCGTAGTGCCTGGGCACTACCATTAGAAATTTGGTGGCAAACGCTGGCCAAAAGACACTGACTAAGCGAAGCATGACGAAATATTAAAAAAAAGTCACAATACGTGACAAAGAGTTTTCCGTATTTAGCATATCTTTAGCGATGCGAAGACTCTGAAAGGTCATTATAGTGAGACGCAAGCGAAATACCGCTAAAATAGCTTACTGGATTTGCCGGAACAGGGTGCAGTGGGGGCGAGGGCTCTCACAGGTTCCATTGCAAGGGAGCAGTGACGTATCCCCCCCCCCCCCCCCTGTATTTGAGGACCGACCCCCTATAACACAGTAAATTAAGCCTTCGTGTCACAATTGAAAAAAAAAAAATATGTAGGCGAAGTAAGCCTCGGATCCTGCCCCCAGACTTTAAATGCACTCCCGGAGTAGTTAGCCCATTTCCAACGAACTCCTTTTTTTATCATTAACCGGCACACAACTTGCGTGCATACAACTGAAACCGGTCAGTGCACGTTCGTTAACTATACGGCACGCTCAAGGCACGTTCATTAACTATGCGAACCCGGAGACATGCGCACTGCTTCGAAGATATACACATGCCCGAAATACTGCCGCGAAACGCATTGGTGCGTCTCGGCTTCCCTTATTATTCGACTTCCAACGCCTCTATCTCCGAACATCTTTAAACTGACTGGACTCGAGACCGTTCTCTGAGTCAAAGATACTCGGACCGTGGCTACACCCCTCACTGGCACAAAAAGAAATTCGTGCACTAGTACGCTACTTGAAGTGCAGAGACCGCATTACATAGTGCTCCTGTGCATCGAACCACGTGCACTCAGTGCTCACTCTCCCCCTCTTTTCCTCTTTCTATTCCCCCCTTTCCCTTGCCCCCAGTGTAGGGTAGCAAACCGGATGCTCGTCTGGTCAACTTCCCTGCCTTTCCTCTTCTCGCTTTCTCTCTCTTTATCGCTCAGTGTGGAAGAAATGCTCTTTGGGAAAATGATGCGCAGATCGTCAAGACCTCGAGTTTGCAGAATTATATATCGAAAGCGGTGGCGTATCTATATCTCAGCATTCGTATACTAAATGGATACGTAGTCGTATTTCTTTCTTCTTTTGTCATTGTCCGAATAAACACTGAATGAAATGAAACGTCGGTCCTGCGATTACAGCACGTGCGTTATATTATAACTACATAGCAGTCGCGT
The DNA here is from genome assembly GCF_013339745.2 of Dermacentor silvarum. Classification (NCBI taxonomy): domain Eukaryota; kingdom Metazoa; phylum Arthropoda; class Arachnida; order Ixodida; family Ixodidae; genus Dermacentor; species Dermacentor silvarum. The sequence goes on along the minus strand of NW_023606996.1, from coordinate 151,611 downwards.
AGCCAGAAATTTTGTCCGGGGTGGGGGCTCACGTTGCAGCGCGGCCTCCTCCTTATAGAGTTTGTCGAGGGATCAAATACATGACTAATAACTGCACTGCCAATGTCATTGTATGTTAGATGCTGCAAACGAATTATTGCATGCTACGCACTGTCAAGCAAAATATGTATTTTTTCATAAAAGAATATATTCGTATGTCCCAAAAATTGTGGCAGCAATCACTGATATCAATGCTGCCGCGTTTTTTTTTTTTTTCGTCTATTCAGTAAGTAAAGAAAATATCACACGAACTTTAGAACTATATCAGTTCGAAACCAGCAAATCAGTGCGTGCAGCTAGCTCATATGAAAAACGTAAAGGCAATGAAAAGAACATTTGAGGACAAATATTTTGATGAATGTCTGTCATTCAAGAACCTCGTTTACATTTTTGTACATATGCAACGGCCAGGGAAAAACCTCAATGACGCTGTCATTTGTTGCAATAGATTGCGCAAGAGCAGCTGTTACCGGTCGTGTATTGTAATTACACCGAGATTATAGTCCCAGCAGTGAGTACATATAAAAAGCAGGAGTTCCGAAAGATATGCATTATAAATGCGAAGATAGAATGGAATATACAAATGCGAATATACAACTTGATAAAGTGCAAAAAAGTGCCACTGGAAACAGTTCACTGCTTGTATATACAACACCTCGCAACAAGATATTTAAATATACGTATAACTCTCCAATAAATCTACGTATTTAAGCAAACGTCACTGTATATATAATGCGTCGAACAAGACAAATAAACATGCTGCGCAGTCACAGATACTAAACTTTACGCATAAAAAGACAGACGATCCAGGCACGAACAAAACTATGATCGCAGAAATCGTAATATGTACTTGGGCCATGCGGCGGTCGCGACCGCACCATATGGGTCGAATACTAGCGGAATAATGCCGAAATCAGTACGAAAGCGTGTAACTTAACTGCCTGCAGAGCGGCAAAAAATATTCTGCATCCAAAATTAAAGAAGGGCATTGTTTCGGTTCAAAAAAGAAGTAAAAGCGGGTAGCTAAAAAGGAAAGAAAAGGCCAAACGAAAGCCAGAGATGATGCGGCAAGTTGAACTACTCAATATCTGAGTGTGTTTGTTAGGAAACGCTACGTGGGCCGGGCTTTCAATGAGCAAGGTCGTTCAAAATTGGTTATTGATGTCCTCGTAATTTTCGTATTCTCGTGATAATTTTGATCATGATGCTAACTATTAGAATAAGCAGCAAACATTTCTGCGGTTTTAAAACCTAATGAACAGTCATACGTTTGTATAATTACGAGTTTATGGACCTGATGGAACAGAGCTTTTTACTTGCATTGATTTTTGCTGCTTCGCTATCTAAAGGACAAACTTCACTCGGCGGGGAAGTTTAGCGAAGCGGTCAATGACTTCGGACACGTTGACGCCGACGTCTCTGTGGGTATATAGAAGCGCCAGCCTAACCATGCGTTCCTCAGACATTGTAGAGGGCAAGTATTTTTTTTTTTAGTAATCTCATGTTAAAAGATATTCTCTCTGCGCTGGCAGTGGTCACTGGAAGGGTGACTAGAATCTGCAGCAGTTTGTACACATTTACATAGAACCTGCAGTCGCAATGAGAGGGGGCATCTATTCCGGTTCTCAAACCTCAAAACACTCCTTCGGTATCATTGGCATCCTTGTTTAGGTACCTTGCACAAACAGTAAGCTGTTCGATTCCAGCAATATCCTCCGTTTCGTCAGAAAGTATAGAGAAGCAGCCTGCAGCGCTTACTTTTGAATCTATCCTTTCTTTGATAATTTCACCGCAACTTTCTATAATTTGGCATTGTACATCTTGGCTTAAATACGAGGCATTACTGGGGCAACTTTCCAAATGGTTCTTCAGATATGTATCTCCACAATCAGCTCGCATGCGAAGAAGCGCTATGAAAATACCAGTATTTTCAGATGGGGCTTTGCCTAAATCTATAGGACCACTGTCCTTATGGCTACGGAGAGCCAGACCTTGTCGCCCGCAAAAAAGAACTGCCTCAATAATAGGCCGTTAACTTTCTTCTGTTTTCCTTATTTTACTATGCCTTCCCTGGTCCAGCTGATCGATCGCATTGGGTGCGCTTCTTGAAAATGGTAGGAGAAAATTATCAGCTGCCAGCGGACAGTCACGGTGATATTTAATATTTTCGTGTGCGTGGAGATTGCGAGCGCGTGCTTACATTTCTGCAATGGCTTGGACACGAGGGCTCTAGTGCGCGCATGTTGGCCCAACTATATAAGAACATTAAACCCATAAAGTTTCATCATTGAAAATCTAAAGCACGCCTTTGGAAATGTCAGTGCACTAGTCGCGTCAAAAGTTCATGACTTTATACCCATAATGTCTCGGAACTAAAATCCATGCGCTCCGTAGATTCCGCGGCCGCTGCGAGATGCCGCAACGCACCCGATCGCTATCGAAAAGCCCTTGAAAGTTTGTGTTCCAGGTGCAAGGGTGTTGCCACGAAATCCAGCCCGAGTTCGCAATGTTCGTGCCGAAATGTCTTTTCAAGGGTGAAAAAGACATTGTAGACAAAATACAGAATGATTCCCGACGCCGGTGGTTGTTTTGGTCGGCGGTGCATGCCAGCACGAAAAGATTTCGGAGGGGGGGGGGGGGGGGGGGGGGGGGGGCTACGCCCTTGCTACATAGTTATTAAGTGAAGCTGCATCAATTAAAAAAGCTTATTGGCGATTACCTGCATGCCGCGCAATTCCTGACGCCTGTATACTGCTGCGGGTAACGCTCGTTGACAGACTTTCGCGCTTGTCCATTTCTTTCTGCGTGTAAACTCCAGCGACTTAAGGCTCATTCACATTACGCCGACACGACACCGATTTCGGTCTGCCGACTGTTGGCAACAGCGTTTTACTTCCTCTAAACCGTTGTCCACTGCGGTCGCCAACAGTCGGCAGACCAAAAATCGGTGTCGTGTCGGCCTATAGTGTGAACGAGCCTTTGCGGTTAAATGCGAAAGACTCAACCGTATTCAGCCATACAAACGGCCGCGTGTTGAAAAGGGAAGCCGAGTGAAAGACGAGGTAAAAGAAAGAAAAAAGGACTCGTAATTCGTATCTTGTGCGCCCGGCGATAGCATTTTCTTTTTTTCTTCTTTCCGCGAAGACGCGTGCCGGTTTTGGAACGCGTCCCGGGTCACATTTACGGAATACGCGCGCCTGTTGCGGAAAAGGCTCAACTCGCAAGGCGGCCTGCGAAGAAACGCCGTTTCCACCCACAGGAAGCGCCTAATTGCGATCCGCGTACGTGGCAGAGGACGCGATATACTACGCACGCCTCCATGCCTTTCGCTTTCTATATACGCAGCCCTGTGTGTGTGTGTGTGTGGGGGGGGGGGGGGCATCCGGATTCGACGAGGCTGAACGAAAAGTCTGCAAACGACCGCAAAGTTTCCTAGAAAAACCACCAGAGGGAGCTCTGGCGGTGCGATTGTTCGGATGTACCGTGGGATTTAGGGAGTAGAGTACACATGGACTCGTTTATTATTCTTGCCTGTCGCTGCAAACGTTCGTCAACGTCATCATTACGCTCTGTCTTTCTAAGTTGGCGAGAAATCACATCTGTACAGACGCGTGACGGCAGTAAGTTCCTGCGCCGCGTGCATAACTATTACGAATCGTTGCGTTTATAACGCATATATATAGTGCTACCAATGTCGCGTGGCCGTTGGAGGACAGAAGGACGAAGACTGGGCCACATTCATGCGCTGTCCATAATTACCATGGCGGCCGATCCACGCAGCTCCCGTAGAGACCATAGGACCAGCAGGACTGCTAATTGAGCTAGTTGGATTGGATTCATGGCTACAATTAAACAAAACACAGCGCTAAGTCAAGGGTCGGATAATAACACGCACGACTCGAGCGTTGTCTCACAACTGCAATTTTATTAGGGTCCAGCCGGAATGTGTGCACGTACAGAAGCAAAAGGTAATTGCGACAGAGTAAACAGAAGCCATCTGCTGATGGCAACGAACAAAATAAAACCACAACGTAGCGAAAAGGCAAATAAAATCATCAGTAGATCCCAATACATTTGCAGTTGTGAGGCAGCGATCGTGTCCTATAGATTTCTTTCTTCGCCTCCTGTCTTACCGCTCAGTTCCATTTGCAAGCCTGTTTTCAACAGTTCTGTTTCCAACCCGGACCAGGGTTCCCTCAAGGAATCCCTTAACAGCAATTTTTCTAGGAAGCGCTGTGGTTTTTCCCTAGAGGCGGTATTTAGCAGCTCTGGTTGGCTGCCGCTGAGCGCAAGATGGCGGGCTCGATTAACGCCTTGCAGATAGCAGAAGGCCTGTGCGCTCTATCTGTGACGTCATCTAAGGACTAAGGCTTTAAGTACTCGTTGAGAACCATGTTTAGGACAATGCTAAGCCGAAGCTCAGGGTGAAACTCACGCTTTTGATCATGCTAAGCTTGACTTTCGCGACCACGCTGGAGACAATGATCTGGAGTTTTCGAAACCGAAACCATTCCACTTAAAACCATGTTTCGGTTTACTCTAAACCGAAGCTCCCATCTAAAACCGTGCGTTTGAGCATGCAGAAGCCAAATTTTTTCTTGGAAAGTGAAAGCCATAGCCGGAGCACCGACTTAAAACTGGGCTTTGGACACTTCGAAACCGAAGTTTTATTGAAAGGAGCCACGCTTTTGATCATATTTAAGCACAAGCTCCCACTAAAGATATTTCACTTTGGGAAGCCGAAGCTCCCATTAAGCACCAAGCACACTTAAGCCAAAGAATTCATTTAAAACCAGAATTTCGATCATTCTAAGCCAGAGCTGCCACTGCAAACCCTGCTCCGGACTATTCAATACCGAAGCTTCATATAGATGTCGTCCGTGTTTTTGATCATGCTCAACCTGCTAGTGAGAAATCTGACCATGCTAAATCGAATTCCAATCTAAGTACATACTTTTGAGCACGCTAAAGAGCTAATATTGAAAACTTTATCCTGATAAACTGCAGCTCCCACCGAAAACCATGCTTACGGACCACGCAGCGACGAAGGTCCGTTGAAAACAACGCTTTTTAACATATTTAGGCAAAAGCTCCCACTGGAAAAATTGACCACGCTAAGCCGAAGCTCCCTCTGGAAACCACTATTTTCAAGAGCACGAAAAACCGTGAAAGTCAAACATAAAATGTGCACACAAGTGCAAAACAAGATTGATATCAAAATTCGCGTGAGGGTGTACAGTCAAGATTGTGTACACATCAATACACGATCGCTATTCACAGACATTGCATAAGGTAAAGAATGCCACGAAGCTGATTCTCGCACGACCATGCAATGATTTTGGCCACTGATGAAGGATGTTACTCCGGTGGGCATCAATGGTTGCGCAGGGTCACTTACCGTCTCTTCTATTTCAGGCATTTGATGAGTAACAAAGAGAGAAAATTTTAATGCTACGAAAGGCAGAGAGGTCGGCCTGAGACAAGCCAAGACGTATTCTTAGACTGCGAGACGTTCTTTGTGTTCTACCTTTGTTTATTAGGTTGATATAGGGCATGTACAAGTGGCGAAGTGATCACTTTACAAACAGGAGAGATGTCTGAAGTTTCACATTTGTGACGTGGCTCGTTAATTAAAAGCAATTTTTCATAATTAAATTTTTTCTAGCATAAAAATTTGCTATTTGCAGGAAGTGACCCTATCACAGAAGCAACTCTTTACTGACATCTTTCGTGAGGGCAAGAGGGATTTTCCCTTTTCCCCTTTGCTCTCTAGAGGTAGAAAGAACGGAAGTTGGCGCAACCTTCTGTTTCGCTAACGGTGACTCTGGCGGCGAAATGCGGAACTGCGCAAATATTTTAATTCGAAACTATGGAAGTAAGCCACGTGACGCGTTTTCAATTCGGCGGGGCTTGAGTCATTCGGGGCCTGGATTGAGTTACAGTAACCCTCTTGCACAAACTGCGTCTGTACATCCACTGAAGAGAGAACGCGCGCAATCTTTTCGACCCGGAACTATATCAACAACGTAGTGCTTCCTTCTCGGTTCAGCTTACTCGTGTAGACTAACGCGTGGCAACACTCTTGGCTGGAAGGAAGTTGCTCTAATGCTCTCTTTCACAAATTGTTGCTCAGCATTGAAACGCAGACTTACACGAGTTCATTGAAATCCAAAGTGTAGAAATGGCGACATGCGTACAGAGGGCCAGAAGTTGTAGCGCTGGGGTTCGGAAGGAAACGGCCATAATTGTTTCGCCAATGCGGTCCTTGCTCTGAATTGAGCCAGACCGTTACAGATAATAGTTTGCAACCGCATGAACAGCATTGCCGCTGTTTTCAGTTTACAGTGAAAGTGTCTACACGTGCACAAGAGTTTAGAGCTGTGTCATCATGCTTAAAAGGGAAGGAAGTTACCATGGCGTCCTCTGTCGCCAGTGTTTCCTCCGCTCTAAAATACAGAACTAAAAACGTATACTGCAATGCAAGCAGCGATTGAGTCGTTGGGCAGAGGTCACGTGTTTTCAGTTCAGTACGCGTTGAAACAGAAAGGCTTGCTGCTCGCGGGGTTGAAAAGAACACACCACGACGCTCTCTCAAGGAAATGGTGCCTCTGCATGGAAATGCGGGACTGGTGTACAAGCATTGAAACTCAAAGTGCGAAGGTTATGGATTTCATAGATTACGAAAAGGCATTTAATTCAGTAGAGACACCAGCAGCCATAGAGGCATTGCGTAATCAAGGAGTACAGGAGGCATGCGTGTATATCTTGGCAAATATCTACAAGGATTCCTCAGCTACCGTGGTTCTCCACAAGAAAAGTAGGAAGTTAGCTATCAAGAAAGGGGCCAGGCAAGGACACCCAATCTCTTCAATGCTATTCACTGCATGTTTAGAAAGTGTATTCAAGCTCTTAGACTGGGAAGGCGAATATCTCAGCAATCTTCGGTTTGCAGATGTCATTGTCCTTTTCAGCAATACTGGAGATAAATTGCAACAAATGTTTGAGGAACCTAACCGAGAAAGTGCGAGAGTCGGGTTAAATATTAATATGCCAAAGGTAATGTTCAATAGCCTGGCAAGGGAACAAGAATTCAGGATCGCCAGTCAACCTCTAGAGTCTGTAAAGTAGTACGTTTATCTGGGTCAATTAATCACAGCGGACCCTGAACATGAGAAGCAAATTTGCAGAAGAATAAAAATGGGTAGTGCATACGGAAGGCATTACCAAATCCTGACTGCGAGCTTACCACTGTCGTTGAAAAGAAAAGTGTACAATCATTGCATTCTACCGACGTTGACATATGGGGCACAAACGGGGAGGTTTACAAAGAAGCTCGGGAACATGTTAAGGACCGCACAAGGAGCGATGGAACGAAAAATGTTAGGCCTAACGTTAAGAGAGAAGAAGAGAGCATAGATCAGCGAGCAAACGGGAATAGCCGATATTGTAGTTGACATTAAAGAGCAACCCGCGGACCGCGCCCATCCAAGCACCAATAGAAGACCGGTGGGAGGCCCAGGTGACAAGCCCAAGCCCTGAGGACCAGCTATGGCTTAAGAGAAGAAAAGGCTGCTGGACAGGCCATGTAATGCGTAGGATAGATAACCGATGAACCTTTAGAGTTACAGAATGGGTGCCAACGGGAGGGAAGCGCTGTCGAGCACGGCAGAAAATTAGGTGGGGTGATGAAATTACTAAATTTGCAGGCGCATGTTGGGGAATCAGCCAGCGCAATACAGGGTATACTTGGAAGAGGCCTTCGTCCTGCAGCGGACGTAAAAATAGGCTGCTGCTGCGGCTGCTGCTGCTGCTGCTGCTGATGATGATGATGATAGCCTGTTTTCACTATACAGCCAGTTTTCAGTTCAGACAATAAAGTCCAGTTAACTGTTCAGAAGAACGAGTAGGTGTCATTGTTGAAATGATGATGGCTGTAAATAAAAATCTAAATTGGACGCAACAGCAAACAACGAGGCATACAGCAACTAGGCATACAATAGTAGCTCGGGGTTGCTTTATGACACTCAGATAAAGAAAAAAAATCTCGCTTGGTTTGCCACGTGGCATAACATTACTATGAAACTAAATATAAGCATGCAATAGGTAGGGCTTTCCTACTAAGGCTATTTACAATTTTGGTTATTAAAGGAACACTAATTTAAGAGAAAAAAAAACACCGCCCAAGCACTCCGTACAGATGGTTAACCAGCGAAGCTGAAACGTGCGGCCCCGGTGTTTAGCAGTGGGTTAATCCCGACGCTGTATTGAAGCGTTTCTCAATTATTGGTTACATGGTTGTGTTTCTAGTGGAACTCAAGCGCCAATGGCGGGCGGATGCTGCTAAGCACGACGCCTAGCAAACTCGAGATATCGAACGCATGCGACAACGGCGAGCCGAGGAGGCGGCGTTGCGGGCAGAGCAGCGTCAACGTGGCAATGGCGGGAACACGTTCGCCAGGGCCAACGCCCGCTTTCGGCGGGAGTTTCTCGAGCGGCACTTTGACTTCGGCTGCGACGAAACTTCCACGTTGAAATCGCGAAGTGAAACGCAAGCGCCAATGGCGAGCGGATGCTGCTAACTACGACGCGGATCTAACTCTATCGAACGCATGCGTCAACGGCGAGCCGAGGAGCCGGCGTTGCGGGCAGAGCAGGAACGACGCAGAGAACGACGTCACTAACGGCGCTGCCAATGGCGCGCGCGCTTGGGGGTGACGTAGAGAACGACGTAACTGACGGCGCAGCCAATGGAGACGTTTATCGAAACATGGGACGAACGGTTTTTCGTTTCGCCTAGCCATATACAACTTTCGCCGTAAAACACTAGAGGTGTATTTTAAATGGTGCTTCTACAATTCCAGAAACTCCCTCTTACCGCGAGAAGAGGTTTTGTAAGTGAGAAAAAACGCAAAAACGACAAACAGGTGGCGCCGCCGCCTTGAAGTTACCGCACCAGACAACCGTGACATCATGGATACTGACGGCATCTGCTCGGTCTTAGTGAAGTTTTTGTCGGTAAAGACCAACTATATATTGTATTGTAAAAAGGCCAAATATGGAAGGAACTTAGCAAGTTTGGAGAACTATTACTGCATCGCAACGGCTGAACTACAAGAAGACACGTTGAAATTGGTGACGTCACACTTAAGTAGCGATGCTGGCGTTCCGGCGCGAAATTCAAAACATGGAACTTTGACCTTAAATTTATCTGCTAGTATTCAGCATTTCACTGTTAAATTAAGTAAAATAGTGTTTTCAGAGAATACTTTATCAGTTTAAACTGTTTCCTTCTTTCTCTTTAGTGTCCCTTTAAGTGCGGGCTTTGAGATTTAACCGCACGTTCTTTGAGTATCTCACCAGCGCGTCCGCAAGTTCTACTCTGTTTCTGTAAAGTGCCACTTCGATACGTCGTCTCGTCTGGCCATGGCCATGATCGTTTGAGAAGTGCCCAAACGTACGCTAGACGTCGCATAGACCTGGAGAGCGGAGGACGCGAATGAGCGGTGATAGGCGATTTTACGACGGAGCTCTTGGGCTCATTCACACCGGCGGAAATGAGTTTTCCTGCATCGCTGATGCGATTTCGCGGTGTCCATGCGGAGTCCGACTGCTCGGGTTGGTCCTCTGGTGGCAAGTCCGGCTCGCAGAGATCGCGCGACCACGTTGGCCGCAAACGGTCGCAAACGGTCGCTTTGTTCGAAAAGCGACTGTTTTGGGTAAGTCGCTCAGTTTTTCGGTCGCACGACTCGAGTCTCAAAGCTGGGGAACCAATCAGATCGAAGCGCAGTCGCAGGACGTCTATATACGCTGACACCTATTTGGCGGTGTGGGCATGGTGCGAGCTGACGTAAACGGCATCAATCGCGAGACATTTTGGCGTGGCGACGGGCATGCAGGACGCAGTTGCCGGTGTATAAAACATCGGTCACCGTGAGCCACTCCTTGGTAGCCAGTCGCGGACGGTCGCGCGATTTCTGTCAATCGGTAGTGTGAATGCGCTCTAACCGCGACTATGGAAGGGCTCGAAAACGCCACATGCATGTTTTCACGGTGTCCCGAATAAATAAAAAAGTGTTTATATTTAGGAAACGTGTGGTACTTGTTAGGAGGGATGTTCAGGCAAGTGTCTGGTTTAAATAGGGGCTAAATTAAAATATTATACCGTTGTTCTTGCCTGTGTAGAAGCGTTATATTAAACACTACCAAAGTTTGAATTGATCCCGCGCCGAGTTTTTTGCCTTTCGCGGCCGCATTTCGATGAGGGCGAAATGCAAAACCGCCCGTGTGCACTGCATTGGGTTCACGTGAAAGAACCCCAGGTGGTCAAAATTAAGCCGGAGTCCCTCCACTACGGCGTGCCTCATAATCATGTCGTAGTTTTTACACGTACCCCCCCCCCCCCGACAAAAAATTATTATATATATATATATATATATATATATATATATATATTTTGGCAGATTTTGGCATCTAACCATGCTATTGAATTTTTTAAAACTGTTTTTCAAGTTCATAACATTGCAGTAGACAATGAAAACCGCCTTGATGAGCGATTATGTCCGGTTATTGTGTTCGGGTCCCTGGAGGATACAGCGGCTTGCCGTTTCCGACCCCAAGTGTAGTTGCTGTCTGGCTTTCTTCTTGGTAGGTTCAGCGCGTTGCATCCAGCCGGTCGCCTTCTCTGAAAACTCACAAAAAAAAAAAAGGAAGGAAGGTAAAGCTGGCTTAATAGGTGGCCTGGTCGCATCGCAGTACATTTCCGCGAGGCCAGTAACCTCCCTTGGAGCATGCTTAGACGGGGAATCCCCAGCGCCCACCTTGCCACCAGTTCACAGCCGACACAGGCCGCGCCGAAGGTGTAAGCTGTGGTTATATGGTGCATGCCGCTGCATATATGTACACCGCGTGAATACCCCTGATCCTCCGAGCGGTGCGGCTTTCATTACGGTCTGATCATGGCCTGATTGTGGCTGGCCTGAAATCTTCCAGAGGCTAGTCACGCGGTTATATGGTATGCGACCACTCCCTGTGCGTGGTTTACGTGTGGTTCCAGACCCAGTCGCGCCGTTGAAGTCGATATAGACGTATCGAAGCAGGCGCAAACGAGCAGTGTTGCGTGATCGTCTCGATGAACAGAAGATTACGTCCATTTTGTCGGGATCAGCAATGGAACGTCATCGTCCAGAAGACTGCACGCGCAGACGGATCCCACCACGTGACCGTGACGCAGATGGGACAATCGCCGATCCCTCGTTCGAGAGTCGGCGCACCATTGCGCATGCGCAGTGATATGGATTCATATTGCCGGGGTGGAAGCAGTAACGCGGGAGATTGTGGCGGGCCAGCGCAGCAAGTGCGTGTGCGCGAGGCATGGGCCAAGCCAAGCCAAGCCTCTGGCCTTGAATGATTGCTCTGAACCTTTTGCTTAAGGTATGTTATTTTGAAGTTAACCGATTAAATTGTCTGTGTCAAGGTTACTTTGTTACTGGTGCTTGCGGCTGGCGAAGCATTGCTCCGACACCCTAAACTGAAACAAGGACGCTTCAATTTATGCGGACGTTGGACTAAACGTTCGGGGCTTCGGGCTTGGGCACGTTGGTCAATGTTAGAGTTTAGATATAGCGTAGAGAGTTTAGGCGCCTTAAGAAATTATAGAGCGTTGGAAATTGCGGACGGAAGCTACTTAGCATACTCATCAAGTGGCGCCAGCAAAACTGCGCTTGCGCGAAACCCGAATTCGACTTGGGTTCTTTTGTACGTTGGGCGGAAAGCGTAAGGTATCAGTGTGTCCGCTATTTTTTAAAGACCAATCGCGGTAGCTCAATTGCTATGAAGTTCTGCGGCTGAGAACGAGGTCGGGGGTTCGATACCGGGCTGTGGCGGGCACATTCTGATGGCGGTGTACGCGGAAACGATCGCGCAACGAACACTGGGTGCACGTTTTTAAAGCCCACGTAGTCTGAATTATCCCCAATCCACTATGGTGTCTGTGCAAAGTTTGAGTGTTGCTTTGTAAGACTATCTATCTATCTATCTATCTATCTATCTATCTATCTATCTATCTATCTATCTATCTATCTATCTATCTATCTATCTATCTATCTATCTATCTATCTATCTATCTATCTATCTATCTATCTATCTATCTATCTATCTATCTATCTATCTATCTATCTATCTATCTATCTATCTATCTATCAACTAATTCCCTTTAATGTGTCCCAAACCAACTACTGGTTATGAAAGACGCTATATATATTTCGCGAGCTCCCAATATATACTATGAAAAAATGTGTAAAACTGGTGTCTGCGATGCATAAGCGTGACCTTTTGCTTGGAAAGACGCCGGTTGATTATAACAAGGGATTGCAAATGCGCACCGAGATAAAACATGGTCGAGGTGTGCAGCCTCTACGGTTACTTGCCAATGCTGCATCACTTTTCCGTTAGAGGGCCTTGAATGACCTACTACAAGAATTAGATAAAAGTCTGGGAGGTTAGGAGTGGATGGGCAAGGAGGCCTCATTAACCACGGTCCTATCACATACGACGCCACTGCAGCAGTAATACCCTCTGAAAAAAAGAAACAATAATCTTTGTCCTACTCGCCGGAGATTTCGTAAAAAAGAAAATTGATGACGCAAGTTCAAATGTCTTCTCACTTGAGTCCTACTCCAATTGTAAATGTACCAGATCGACACGGAGGCTCGGTAAGCTAGAAAGGGCACAAAATGTAAAGAAAAGAACATAACAGGTTCACCACTCTGAACTTCCCACACTATCTGCAAAGTGACGTCACAAAGCACTGAATTACTTTGCCTATACATGTGCTCACGTGATCACGTGCTCGTGACGCCTGCGACAGAAAGGATGTTCCACATCCGCCCCAAGGTTTGTGAGTGGTGGCGCTGGCTAACACTCCCAGGCTTAGTTCTAGTTGCAAAAAAAATCATAAATACCCCAGAAATTGGATGGGATGACGGTTCCGCAGTAGCTGAATGGTGAGAGCATCGCACGCGTAATGCGAAGACGTGGGTTCGTTCCCCACCTGCGGACAGTTGTTTTTTCATCCATTTTCATTTCCATTAATTTATCATTCCTTTAATTCAATTAGTAAGTACAAGTAATTTCCTCTATGTTGTCCTTGGTGTCATTGTTTGTTGGCTTCTTATAATATGATTATTAATAATCGGGCCCCTCGGTTCCCTTTCCTCTCGTTTGCGTATACAGGCCATTGGCCGTGTGCACTTCTTTTTCCTTCTCAGGCTCGCTATACGCAACGATCGGACACTTAAACAGTGATCTTTCACCCCAAATTGTGCAAAGGTCCACCATATTCGAGACTTTAGACCTGCAAATGTGCAATTCTGTCGTCCAACGATTAATCGTATCTTTCGTCTTGGTGTCTAGGTTGCCCTCGTCTTGGTGTCTATGTTTGCCTGCAAGCTTAAGAACTTAGCAACTTTACTGGTGTAATTCTGTAACACAACAATAATAGCGCCACCAAACATTATCTGCATTATCGTGCTTTAACGCCCGGCTCACTGCATACCGTCCTGTCAGGATCCCCCTTGTTCCTCTCAGCGCCTCGTGGAACATTGCTCATAGCAATGTAGAGGAGTACAGTGTTAAAAAGGGAGGTAATTGTACACGGCGGTTTGGACGCTTCTTGCTGTACGAAAAAATTAACAACAAAAAACTTTGCCATAAAGCTCGTAGAATTTTTTTTTCTTTTTTTTTTGTGCGTGTGTGTTACTCTGCTAGCTTGTCGGGTGCTTTCCTGTCAGGGACGCTATGTACGCACGTATAGTTAAGGGAAGTACTACAAGTGTGGTACTATACTTCTGCTCACAAATACCATTTTAAAGGTGCAATCTTAGGGAGTGTAAGGCTGGACCTACACCCTCCGAAATTAAATCTTTTCTTTTGTCTCAAGAGTCAGGACGTCATAATAGTGGTAATGCCATCTAGCATTGCCACTATCAATGATCCTCAATCTTTTCCGTCGGCGCTGCAATCCTTTCTTGAACGTCAAGGCATTTCAGAATAGTTTTCTTTTTGTATATAGTAAGAGTTGGCGTTTTCATTAGAAACTGACACAAATCCACCTGACACAAAAGTCATCCACCTGATGCTCGCATTGTTCTTTAAGTGCTGCCATGATCGTACCTGAAAAGCATTTCTTTTTACACTGAACTGACTGTATATTATACATCGTTTTTATATTTTATATTTTACATTGAATTTCTAGGATACAATGTGGACTTGTCCTTTGTGTTAGTATTATACCTTGTTGCTTTTAGTTTCTGTTCACCATGCTATATTTGAACTTGCATTCTTGTGTCCACTGAATTGCCATTTTCACCTGCAGTGCGACTACTTTGTTATTCCCGTTTCAACACCCCCCCCCCCCCCCCCCCCCCCTATGTAATGCCCTTCTGGGCCTTTAGGGTATCCAAATAAATAAATAAAAATAAATTACCTTGCGTACATTTTCTTACTTTAAGGATGCGTGCTTGGTACTGCCCTGCTAGGGACGCAATGTGCATCTAAAAGTGTTTTATAGCGTTCCTGGCAGGCAAGTATCCGGCGCGAAGCGTTCAAGGACAGAAATTTATCAGAAATGCAAGAACGAAGGGTCTGCTGGAGATTAAGCCAATACTACTTCACTTTGCAGTCAAAAAGAATGACACACATTTTAGGGCTTATCTTTCCTACAACAATAATTAATCAATAATCTCCTGTGCACAATATTTTACACTCTGCTCTGGGTATACATTCCCGTCAGGAAGGCTACGGCACAACTGGAGCGCGCATGTTTGTCATTCCTGATCAAACACTAGCGAGCGCGCAGCTTTTCACAAATGAGATAATTGCAAAGGAAGGCAGATGAAGAAACAGCACGATGACATAATACTATTTTGTGAAGTCAAACCTCGCTATAAAGAAACGGGACGTAACGAAATAATGGATATAACGAAGCAAGTGAAATTCCCCTTAAGATACCCGCAGAGTGCAGTACACGGAATAATGGCTATAGTGAAGTAGTGGATATAACGAAGTAATTTTGGCTCCCCCTTCAACTTCGTTATAACGAGGTTTTACTTATTGCGAAAGTTTAGTGTCTTGCTTTTACACAACATTCTATAGCGCCCTTCACTGTAATGCTCCCACGTATGCTTTTTCATCGAGCATGCATGTCGGTAGCTCGCGCGGGAAATGTCGTTTTTATTTCAGTGCGCAGTTTCAACCCTTCGTCATCAACTTCGCCAGTGAGACAGTGATCAAATCGATACGCCTTGCCGACTCGGGGTCACGGCATGCAGTGTCGCAAGTGATCGCTCACAGTGCGGCGACCCTGCATTTGTCGAACACTGCTCGACCACGCGCACAACGGCGCCGAAAGGGCATGCGTAGCCTGTATTGCAGTGAAGGTGATGCAACACGCCAGCATGCAGCCTTCTGTCGAAACTTTGAGTCAGCCTACAGAGGAAGAAAAAAAAAAAGAAAGAATGATGGGGATTCGAACAATAACGGGCATATCCTTCAACACTTCCGTCTCGGGCAGCATGCAGCAGCAGCCTGGCTTCGAATTAAAGCAGAAACGCGTTACGAGAAACGGAGCGCGGGCAAAAGGAGAAATGGCGATAGTGATGTCCCCCCACGCACGCCTTGTATCGCCAGAGTGCAGGAGTCCAATTAGCGGCGGTCCCAGAAGGCGACGGCAGTGGCAGCTAGGCCTAGCGCTCCGCGATTCGACCCACTTCGATAAGGGCGAAACATCCGCCATATGCGTCGGCGGCAGTAAATCGGTTGCGAGTCCACGCGATGCCTCAAAAAGAGCGTGCGCACGCGCATGGTGGCACGTTTACACGCGTCCCGGGGGGGGGGGGGGGGGGGAGTATTCTGTAAGTGTCCATTCTAGTGGACATGTCCATTTCGTCCGCTGCTGAAGTTCTGGTTGGCTGGACTGGGGTACACGTCAGAAGGAGACAGGCGCCTTCAGCCAATCAGCACTTCAGCAGTAGACTAAACGGAGATGTCCACTAAGCGGACACTTATGGAATATCCCCGCTGCTGCTAATCCGCGACACGGCTACGCAAACGCTCTCGAACTATACTCTAAAGCTATGAATCCGAGCTAGCTGGTGCACTGTAAAATAATTTACACCCTTAACTCTGAATAAGCGGTGTAAATCTGTCTATAACTCGAACCCTTGCACCCAAAAAGAGTGTAAGGGTGCGAGTTATAGACATATTTACACCTTTTTTCACTTTTAAGGGTGTAAATTACTTTACAGTGTATACAGCAACCCCTTTGAAGAAAACAGTGCAAAGATGGGATAAGCGAAGGACGTGCGTTCGGGCATGGCGTCCGAGATTTGCGCGCGCCAGCTGACACGCGCAAGTCACGGAGGTCATCATGGTTTGTGTGTCTGTGCTTGGCCGCTCGCTTGCCCAGTCTTTGGAGCTGTTCCCTTCGAGGATCAGCTGAACTGGTTCACAAGCGGACTAACTTCAATTACTGCTTTCGAATTTCGTAGGTCCAGCGCCGCGCGCTATATACGTGTGCATTCTTCCTCGGTAATGTTGCGCCCTTACAACTTGTCATCGTTCTATATATAATAGTGGTCTTTTGCGGCACATCACTTCTTATAAGTGTGTCGGCCACTTTCCCGTCGAGAACGCTGTGCGCGCCTGTCGCATTCATGGAGAAATAGAACCTGACACGCAGCGTTGGCGACAAGAAGCGTCGAACGAAGAGATTACGTGCGCTCAAAAATTTTTACGCTCATTGGAGTGTAATTTCGCCTCGCAACAGATACTTCTTGCACTAGCTCTGAGAACAAAGGGAGCGTGGGAACTTTTTTTTTTTTTGCGAGATGAAACGACTTGTCTCATGAGCTGGTGTTTCACGACGAAGTGTACGATTGCTCTGCTTGCGTTTATGCACAATCAACTGACTCCCTTTGGGCAGTACAATAACTCTAAACAGAGAGTTTAACTTAGTAGAAGCAGTATACTACAAGAGAAGTTGTCATCGCTCCTTCTGTTCAAACAATTTTACAGACTTTAGAGCTTATTCCCAGTTGCCCTTTAATTTAACTGACTTTAGTAACTAACGTTTCGGTACGTGTGCCTGCCGTCGTCAGAGTATAAACCGATCTCACGAAGGTGTCTGTTAACTATCTTCTAATTATATATATATATATATATATATATATATGGACCCCCATGGCCCCTAGCATTTGGCGCCAGGGGGCCCCAACGCTTGCGTCCTCCACATCTAAAGTTCTCTATTATCCCTACTTTCCAGGGGAAAAAATGGATCATCTTAGTTTAAAGATGCTTGGTATCTAGCCACGGAAATTGCGCTGAGCGACTGAGCTCATCCGACCTCAGTAATGACACTGCAGTCGACCTCATGTCACATGACTCCAACCTTGGAGGTCGGCATTGTCCTCCGCCGATAACACGTTTCACGATACCCTGACTGTTACGCGAGCGGAAATGACGCAGGCCCCCCTTCCGCCGTGTCCGGGAGCCCGTGAGAGTTTATTGAACTGCCCTTACACACTGAACTGTGTGTCGTACTCTGCTTGCCGGCTGAACGCAGATCCGGCTCTCGAAACGTCCTGCACTTAGCAGTACTCGTCACATCGAAAGGACGCCATGTTCAGTTTCGAAATCGCACTGATCACACCATCGCGGTTGCGTCAGTAATCCAACAACGGTTGTCGCTCCTTGTATAGTGTTCGCCCTAATCACGCTGATAACAACGGCCACCGACATGTCCGTTTCCTGGCTAAAAAGAAGAAAAAAAAAAGAAAGGACGCGAAATATTGGTTCAATCTTGTCAAGAAATAGGGCGTTTCCTTGCAGTTCGACCGGAAATGGCCACATTCCTTCACTCATAGGAGGGAAAAGAACGTTGTGGCGAATCTTCTTTTTTAGGATGGAGTAATTGGTCACTATACACCCATTTGACTCCATGTCGCGATTTTCTTCACTCCGGTACGAGATACGTTCTATTTTAGAATCGCCGCCGTAGCTCAGCGGCTATCTGAGCGCGAGGTCGAGGGTTCAACCCCCGCTGCGACCGCATCCCGTTGCGGAGGCAGCATGCAAAAAAACGCTCGCGTTATTTCTTTTAGGCGCAAATCGCCGAGCCCCGGGCGTTTCGCAATTAATGCGGATTCTTCCGCTATAGCTTCTTTCGTATAGCCCCCCAGTTTTGCTTTGAGATACCAAAGCCCACGAATGAATCATTCAGTGACAATTCCTGTCATTTCGACAATTTTCGACAGATCCTGGAAGACCAGCGCTTAGATCGACGGCCCCAATGCAAAGAAGGGCACAGGTATTGCAGATTTATAACTGTGCTACACGAACCGGCAGAAGTTTCTACCTGGTCGAAGCTCTGGTATACTCCCTGATGAAGTGCGTTTCATCATCATCAGCCTATATTTTATGTCCACTGCAGGACGAAGGCCTCTCCCTGCGATCTCTAATTACCCCTGTCTTGCGCTAGCGTATTCCAACTTGCTCCTGCAAATTTCCTAACTTCATCACCCCATCTGGTTTTCTGCCGACCTCGACGGCCTTTCCCTTCTCTTGGTATCCATTCTGTAACCCTTAATGGTCCATCGGTTATCCATCCTACGCATTACATGGCCTGCCCAGCTCCATTTCTTCCGCTTAATGTCAACTAGAATATCGGCTATCCCCGTTTGTTCTCTGATCCACACCGCTCTATTCCTGTCTCTTAACGTTAGTCCTAAGATTTTTCGTTCCATCGCTCTTTGTGCGGTCCTTGTTCTCGAGCTTCTTTGTTAACCTCCAAGTTTCTGACCCATATGTTAGCACCGGTAGAATGCAATGATTGTACACTTTTCTTTTCAACGACAGTGGTAAGCTCCCAGACAGGATTTGGCAATGCCTGCCGTATGCACTCCAACCCAATTTTATTCTTCTGTGAATTTCTTTCTCATGATCAGGGTCCCCTGTGAGTAATTGACCGAGATAAACGTACTGCGTTACAGACTCTAGAGGCTGACTGGCGATCCCGAATTCTTGTTCCCTTGCCAGGCTATTGAACATTATCTTTGCCTTCTGCATATTCATCTTCAACCCAATTCTTACACTTTCTCGATTAAGGTCCTCAATCATTTGCTGTAATTCGTCTCCATTGTTGCTGAATAGGACAATGTCATCTGCAAACCGAAGGTTGCTGAGATATTCGCGGTTGATCCTCACTCCTAAGCCTTCCCAGTCTAAGAGCTTGAATACTTCTTCTAAGCATGCAGTGAATAGCATTGGAGAGATTGTGTCTCCTTGCCTGACCCCTTTCTTGATCGGTAACTTTCTACGTTTGTTGTGGAGAACCAAGGTATAGCTCTGGAATCCTTGTAGATATTTGCTAAGATATTCACGTATGCCTCCTGTACTCCTTGATTACTCAATGCCTCTATGACTGCTGGTATCTTTACTGAATCAAATGCCTTTTCATAATCTATGAAAGCAGCTACTCTCGCGAAGGGAATTTTTAAGGCTCCGTTTAGAGTGGCAACAGAACACCGCGAGACTCCTAGAACAGGCGTTAAAAACGCACCGTTTCCAGACGCTATATCATTCGTAGAAATCTTGCCAAGCGTTCTGGCCGTGCTCGTTCGGGTTTGTCAGTAAAACAGTGTTCTACACTCTAGAAACGAGAGGTCCGCTACGACACCACTTGCTTTAAGAGTCCTTAACCTAACCTAACAAGGAAAGTGGTGCAGCACACGCTAAAGAAAAACATGCTCCGGAAAGGCGTTGTATTTAGGGTCCTTTGCTTCCGGATTTTGCATTTCTTTTAATATTCGTTGGATAAAAATGGGGTGTTATTTTATAGAGGAAGACCGGTGAGATATCGGGGATGTTGTTATTTATAAGGAAGACCGGAGAGAAATCGGAGGGTTTTGTTGTCTGGCAGTTTAGACTACTTCATTTTTGCGGTAACTTTCACAAACCATTAACACCAGCAATGATCTCCTTTTGGACACAAACGTTTCATTTAAACAAGCAAGATTCTAACAGTTACATGTAATGCCCTCCCCCCCCCCCCCCAAAAAAAAAAAAAAAAGCTAGACTGTTGCATATCATGGGACGAACACATCCCTAGAAATTCTTGTTGTCAAACACCCGTGTACTTAGATTTAGGTGCACGTTAAAGAACCCCAGGTGGTCAAAATTTCCGGAGTCCTCCACTACGGCGTGCCTCATAATCAGAACTGGTTTTGGCACGTAAAACCCCATAATTTATTTATTTTTGTCAGAGATTGGTAATAAAATTAAAGAAAACAACCATAACAAAAACAACAAATAGCGAGAGTCTGGCAATACTTTCTTTACTTTGTTCTCGGCACTTTTTAACGAAGCAAGACAAACAAAGGAGTAATCCACACGGGCATGCTTCACAAGAAGTGTGACGCTTTTTCTTATCTTACAAGCTCTTGTTGGCGTGCATATGCATTGGGAGCAATTCTGTCCTAGACCTGTCCGGTCTTTCATCCTTGTCTGTTGTCTTACTGTTTTACTGTTTCCCAGTATACGACGCTGCAACAAAATTATTGGTACGCGAAATAGATGAATCAGCCACCCTTCTTTAAACGGAAGATAGTTGCGTAACCTCCCAACGTCAAAGCTACCGTTCGCAACGCAGAGCAACGCCAGCACTGCGTTAATTCGAAATTCGTTAATACGAAAGGGATCGCAAGGATTCCCTTTACATTTAGACTCCTTAACCTTCGCCTAACCGAATTAGGAAAGCAGAGCAATACATTCTAAAAAAAAAAAAAAAACAATAACCTGCCCTAGAAGCTCCTTTTAGCGAGGGCTAACAACTTACGCCGCTCTTAATTTCCGATAGTTATCGCACTCTGTACACCAACAGAGAGATCCTACTCCCTCGAGGGGTGGTTTACGAGAACGTTTGGAGTACACTTCGATGTGCGGAAAAGAGTTACTAAGGAGTCAGTGCTAAAGAGAGTGTGGCGTTTTCAGGCTTTCTCGAATCGTACGCAGCAGTGTCAACGAAATCTCCAGCTCGGCAGTTACAGCTGAATGAAAACGGAGCTGCGAGTGAGTGACGGAATGAAGGAAGGAACGAAAAGGAAAAAGAAAAAGAAAGAAAAGGCGGGTGGCAGTTGATTGTGGATTAAGAGCCGCTATACTGAGAAGGAAAGAATGGGTGACGTCACGTGGTCACGTGGCACAGGATGTTGTAGAAAGATACATTGTTTCATGAACGACCGCGAGCAGTATGAGAAAGAGAGAGAAAAAAAAAGGGGGGGGGGGGGACTTACGACAGTGATAGGAGGAGGAGGAGGAGATGGGAAGTGGAAAGGGGAAGGGGGGGTTCCCCTGATTCCTTTGAAAGCCGATCTTTTTGTCAGCGATTTCGGTGCGCTTCGGACGCACGGGACAAGTTCTTCGCCCGACGTCTGTATACTGTACATCCTTTCACCTCCTTACCGCCGTCTGTAGTATTTATTATCCTTTCTTCGTCCATTCTGGCAACGGGTATGCTTCGAGTTCTGGCCCGCACGTCTCGTCTCCGGACCTAATAGCGACGCGTACATCGACGCACCTTATTTGCTCTCTCCGACCGAGGCAAGCCGGCTGGAATTGTGTCAGAATCACACGGTCGTCTTCACCGCACCGCACGAGAGCAGTGCATGGCAGCTCCCAGGGCACATTCGTAAGTTGATGACTGCGTTCTGAATCTACCCATTTTATCGCGCATTTGTGTTTATCGAGCATGCCATTCCCACAAGGTCCCGTCACGTGTATTCCCTTGAAACGTCGCCGCCAAGTATATTCGCGACTATATTAACGTAATCCCGTTATCGTATATTTATCTCGATCCATTTTTGGCAGCTTTATGCTGTTGCTAGAGCGAATACTTGAGTGTGAGAGACGCCACATTACAGAGCTTCGCATTAAAGTTGACCACATGGTGTTCCTTAAAACGTGTGCCTGAATCTAAGCACAGGAACGTTTCTCTTCTTTTGCATTCTCAAACTCGGCCGTTATTAAAACTCAAATATTAATCAAGGTAACCTTGATTCGCAACCGCTGCAGCTTGTTGACAATAATCAAATGTGAAGAAGGCCAGCCTACATATACCTAAACTAAAGGCAGGACGTCGACCTCTATTGTCCCGTTCTACTATGTCTCAGCGTCTGCCCATAAATATAGCATTAAAAAATGAAGTCGTTCACTTTGACAAGTCTTGATTGGTCTCGATGTAGGGTATTGTGTTATCTTTTGACGTTCTAGATTCGCTGATTAGCGCTCATATTGACGTGCTTACTTTAGCTGGACTTCTGAGCCGAGGGTTGGAGGGTATCTCTTTATCGACTTGCGGCCAGATATTTTATTTTTGTCGATTTAGGCTTCCCGTCTCAAAGCAACGCACGGGCAAGTAAATACGCCGCAGTGTGGGTCCCTGGAGTTAACTTTGACTTGCCTGAGCTTCTATGACACGCGCACGAGCATTCTTACATTCCGTGCCTCAGGGATTCGAATCAGCAATACAACGCGAAATACCAACGAGCCACCGCTGCGAGTTAAAAGCTGCATTTTATGCGCCTAATGTAACCTATACGGTGTGTCTTTCATAGGTTCGCACCGGCAAAATGTTAAACCACAGCGATAATGTGTGCGTTTCTTGGATATCTCTCATGGACGCGACGTGGCGTCAAGATATAGCAGAGCCGTCTTCCAAGTGCGTTACATTATTTGTACTCGAAGCTAAAGTCAAAGCATAGGCGGTCTTCAATGCTAACCGGAGTTGGAACACACCCCACGTCATGATGTCAGAAGTCAGCTGCCACAGCGACACTACAGAGTGAACGTAAGAGCTTTCTGCAAAAGATTACTCAGAGGGAAGTCCCGTACTATAGCGTCTACCGGAGCTATACATCTATGGCTGCTCAGCCAGGGGTGCTATTCTGGACGTCGTCAAATTCCGCCGCAATGTCGAATTCTGTAATCGCGGCATTTTGAGCCAATCAGAGACGCCGTAGTATAGTACTCTGGGCCAATCAGAGCTGAGAAGATGGCGAATTCGACAACATGGCCGGATTTTGACAATGTCCGGAACTGCGGTCCAGGCTATCACCCCAGAAAGGGAAATGATGGGCAGGGCGCAGATTTGCCTGAATTTCGTCCTTCTGGCTTCGAACGACTTTGTGTCTTTGCAAATCGATAAGTTTCAACGGGATAT
Organism: Dermacentor silvarum; assembly: GCF_013339745.2. Lineage (NCBI taxonomy): Eukaryota > Metazoa > Arthropoda > Arachnida > Ixodida > Ixodidae > Dermacentor > Dermacentor silvarum. Next base: position 128,303 of record NW_023606996.1, on the reverse strand, counting down.
TGCGCTATGAATGCAATGATTACGCAGGCGCGCAGATACTAATTATTTTGTTGTATGATAGGAGAAGGAAGAGCGTAATAAATACGTTTGAAGCCACGTGTACGAATAGTAGGAAAATCCATGTACTGCCCGTAATTTTCATGATAGCCGAACGATCGCAGCGGCAGAGTTCTCTCGTGGTATCGTAGAAAAACGGTAAACAAGCCACTCCAACATTGCTTTGCGTTGTGATGTCCACGTCATCGTCGTCGGCTGATCGACGTAGTCAGCCATCGACAATGTCGTCACCCTGCCAGGTGTCGCTGTTGTTACTCAAAGCCTTGTTTCGAATTGTCCTCTACGCATTAGCACTTTTGGCGAGCTTGTAATGTTGCAAATCATAGCGCCAACTAGACGCAGACGGTGATTAAAGTTACGAAACTTGCAAGCTGTAACAATTACGTGTAATACACCAAACTTGCAAAGCAAAAATTAAACGAACTTGTAACAACAAACTTGCAAAATTGTGTAAGCTTACAAATCCGAATTCTCTGGCATAGTGGTTATGAGAAAAGCCACACGTGCCTGTTTTTATTTCTTTTTTTTTTTGTGCTGAAGAAGTGGTGCGTTGTCTTCCCCTGTCGTCTAACAATAGTTAAATTGGACAAGCGCACTGCTGCATAAAGGCCAGGTTACAAGAAAATTGATACAGTGGGGGGAGGGGGAGAAAAGAAACTTCGCTCTACACAATTAAGGGCTTCTCAACCTTAATAATTGCAGAATTGCAGAAGGCAATAACCATCCTACGCGAGAGATAAATTGAGGCTGGAGCCTTTGAAGGAACTGGGTGAAACGGGCGTGAGCTTTGCATTCATCGCGCTAACTGGGCGCCAACCCGCGTGTATGCCGTTGTAGAAGGGCACCTCGATTTTATCGTTCTCTTATCGTTTCTTTGTGTGTTGTTATCTCTGGCGGGACCGATGTCTTTTTCGCATAATAAGTTGTCTCATAGTCGCAAATGAACAACTCGGAGGGCATCGCCGTCCATGTGCCTTTGTCAAAAGTATACTGGCTAACTCTGCGACTTTACGATACGTGTCGTTCGGCTGTGTGGTACTGTTCCCGTGGCGCCCCTGACGCTCCAGTCCTCTGAATGGCTAATTATCGTAATCATCATCATCATCATCATCAGCCTATATTTTATGTCCACTGCTGGCACTGCAGGGCGAAAGCTTCTCCCTGCGACCTCCAATTACCCATGTCTTGCGTTAGCTGATTCCAACTTGCGCCTGCAAATTTCCTAGCTTCATCACCCCAACTAGTTTTCTGCCGTCCTCGACTGCGCTTCCCTTCTCTTGGTATCCATTCTGTAACTCTAATGGTTATCGGTCCTACGCATCACACGGTCTGCCCAGCTCCATTTCTTCCGCTTAATGTCAACTAGAATATCGGCTATCCCCGTTTGCTCTCTGATCCACGCCGCTCTTCCTGTCTCTTAACGTTAGGCCTAACATTTTCCGTTCCATCGCTCTTTATGCGGTCCTTAACTTCTTCTCGAGCTTCTTTGTTAACCTCCAAGTTTCTACCCTATATGTTAGCGCCGGTAGAATGCAATGATTGTACACTTTTCAATGACAGTGGTAAGCTCCCAGTCAGTATTTGGTAATGCCTGCCGTATGCACTCCGATTCAATTTTATTCTTCTGTAAATTTCCTTCTCATGATCAGGGTCCCCCGTGAGAAATTGACCTAGATAACCGTACTCCTTTACAGACTCTAGAGGCTGACTGGCGATCCTGAATTCTTGTTCCCTTGCCAGGCTATTGAACATTACCTTTGTCTTCTGCATGTTAATCTTCAACCCCACTCTTACACGTTCTCGTTTAAGGTCCTCAATCATTTGTTGTAATTAGTCTCCATTGTTGCTGAATAGGACAATGTAATTTGCAAACCAAAGGTTGTTTAGAGATTCGCCGTTGATCCTCACTCCTAAGCCTTCCCAGTCTAAGAGCATGAGTACTTCTTCTAAGCATCCAGTGAATAGCATTGGAGAGATTGTGTCTCCATGCCTGACCACTTTCTTGATAGGTAACTTTCTACTTTTCTTGTGGAGAACGGTTTTCTTGTGAAAATGGTTAACACGAGGGTTCTTTTCGTAACCCAGGGCGTTGGAATCCTATGCATAACACATAAAAAAAGGAAAGGAAAGAAACCCTTAACCAGCCTGTAGTCAATCTGGCGGTCGCAGAAAATGCGGCCCGTATACTCTTGAACGAAGAGTGTGTGCGTTTGTTTACTGCGGGGGTCTATAGTTCGCGCTATGCTCTACACGAATGGAGGAAGGAAATGATTAAACTAAGAGGAAGCATTACGTCAAGTAGCCAGCCTTCGCAAGCCAACTCTTTGCACGACCCTTCACCTTTTCTCTCTTAAAGAATTGTGCAGAAACCATCGACGGTGGTTTCTGCACCAACGAACGAACTAACGAATGAACGAACGAACGTTTTCCTTGCCGAGTCCGACCTCCGATCACCAACCACCGACCAGCCACGATGACAGGCGGAGGAGGCAAAGGAAAGTTATTTGTTTTAAAAGTCGGCCCAACACGTGACCCTGCACTCGGCGGACTCGGCCCTGTGGGCTTGGTTCCCGGCAGGTTTTAATCGACGAGCACCGGTTCGGATGCTTTGCCAACCGCCCTGCGCACATTTTCTCATTTTCTCTCGATATGCTTGTGCAACTTCGGTCGTCTATTGCAACGCATGCATTTATCGCCTTTGTTAAAACAAAGTGCAAGTGTTTCAGCCGCCCGTTGCTTCCGTGCCCATCGTCCTTTCGGAAGAGCGTGTGCGCAGCACGCTCTTCAACATGAAAGACACTAAAGCTTACCGTGACGTGATCACGTGCTGGGCCGACTTTTCTTGGCTTCAATTTTTGCTACGCAATGCTCCTTCCTAGTTCCTCCTTTTCCTCCGTGGTTGTATGGTCCTCAACAGCTCCAAAAGACGGCGTCTATTTTGGCCACTCGTCCTGCTTCAGCGCTAAGCGCTCACACTGAAAGTAAAATTCTCTCGAAAGCGAAACTGCGTTCCTTCTGTGGCGGTAAGAAGCTCTGCCGTTATTAATCTCACTGAAAGTAGTGGGGTACGTTTCTTTTATTGTTTCAATCTCGATGCTTATAGTCGGGCGTAAAATCTTCAGCCGTCGAAGTTCAAGGCCGTGTGTTGCACATCCAGGACAGCGCTTGTTCAGCGCAGCTTGCGAAACGAGCCGCGGGCAACTGACAGAATGAGGACATCCGTCACGTCCGGGACCGGGCGGAATTCAAGCCGCGAGGATTAGGCATGTTGCGGCTCGCCGCCGCATCTTACATGCCTCTCTCGCGAGTTAATCGCCTTCTTGAACCCTCTGTGACCCCCACCCATTGCGTGCGTCTGCAGAGGACAGGCGCGAAACTGAAGTACGCGTCTTCTCGACCGCACCGTGAAAAGAAGCCGTGCTGGGGATTATCTTTCCTCTCTATATTAGTTCCTTTACGTTTTTGCTCGCTGATGCACTCCGTGAATGCGTGTTCACGAAGGCGTTCCTTGTATACGTCGTTCCTTTTTTTTTTTTCTTTTCTTTATGTTGGTTGGTGTGGCTCTGTATACGCTTGCTTGAAGTGAGCCTCGCTTTGTTGTTGTTTCTCGGTTTACAGCTTTTCTCTTCGAGCGATGTTTGTCTTATCCGTTGCAACGTATTTGCTACTGTTCCCGCTCGTGCCTGAAGCGTAGGCCCGACAGCAAATAAAGTAACATTGCTGGGCTTGTTCTTCTTGATACTCCTTGCAGTGTAGGTTATAACTTTGTGGTTTCTTGTTCACTTGCATTCCCTTTTGCTGTTTACACTTTTTCTGATTTTCTTGTTATGTTGTTTTGTGTTATTGTTCATTTACTGTCGTGCCACCTCCCCCCCCCCCTGCGGGAATTTCTGTTATTTTTAAACTTCTTTCATTATGTATTCGCAGGAGTTGGGGAGCTGTGCTCCTAGCGGCGTTCCTCTTGCTGCTAGACTCGCCGGCAGATGGCAGGAGACACGTGAGTTACCGAAGGGCAGCCTCTGAATCTATCTATCTATCTATCTATCTATCTATCTATCTATCTATCTATCTATCTATCTATCTATCTATCTATCTATCTATCTATCTATCTATCTATCTATCTATCTATCTATCTATCTATCTATCTATCTATCTATCTATCTATCTATCTATCTATCTATCTATCTATCTATCTATCTATCTATCTATCTATCTATCTACGAAACATATATACGCCTTCAAGCGAATAATGTTTTTAATAAAGCAAATCTTCCTTGCCCTTCCTCCACGGGATTTGGCGTGTCTGCTCGGTTAGTTTTTCGTCAAGTGGGCTGATCCTGGAGACAAATAGTAAACTGGGCGGATATTTTGTGACGATGCCTTTTCCGATGCTAGTGTCTTATCGCCTTTGGTCAGTGGCCAGAGAGTCGCTCCGGCCACGTTATCAATGGGATCAGCCGGCCGTGAGCGGTGCATGATAAGACTGGCACGGAATCGAGCGGAAGGCATCGCTACAAAATAGCGGCCCTGGGCCGTTACCGGATATGATGTAATCAAAACTGGGTCGATCCCAGAGTGGGCCTCTTCAATTTGTCGTCCCGGACTGTCCAGGACTGCCCGAGACGCTGCATACGCAAAGCTCATTGGCTGGAAGCACTGCCTCAGGCAATCCGAGACTTAAAGGCACGGATAATCGACGAGGCCTAGTGTAATACGCAGTCGCGTGGGTCACGTGGGTTACGGGGTGGGGTCAAGGCGTATGATCCACCACACTCTTCCCGTCCGCGTGGCTCGCTTGTCCTTGCTACGTCCGGGATTTTTATTTATTGTATTTATTTCGTACTACCAGCCTCGTTACCAGGCCCTAGGCAGGAGTGGGTAGTACAAAAAATATGTAACGGATAGTACAAAGGTGCAAAAATAGTGGGTATACAATACAAAATATGTAGGAAAGAAATAACAGCATGCGAAAATACATTAAAAAAAAACAACGACAACAACTGTATCTGAATAAAGAAGGTAGGATATCGCTGAAGGTAGGGTATCGCTGGTTTACAGGGTGTGACAAAAGTGTTCGCACTCAAATAAAAACCATAAATATGGTTTTGATGTACTGTAGCAACATCACGTTTACGTTAATTTTATGCGTTGTGCTTTACATACACAAATCTCCAAATCTAATTTTCCAAAAGTCCACATTCTGCGCGGGTGCAAGTATTGAGTCGCTTCGGAAATGCATCGATGGCGGCACGGATGTAGTCTTCGTCTCATTCACTACTCTTGCTTTTTCTAATGTGCGACGAAGATCAGCCAAATTGCGGTGAGGAGTAGAGCAGAATGTGCCTTTTTCTTTAACATAAACCATACTGAATAGTCAAGCGGGTTTAGATCTGTACTGTTTAAGAGCCGTTCTGAAGCGGAAATGAAATCAGGGAAGGTTTTCGTGCACCTTTCTTGGTGCAACACCTTCGTCTTTTGAACCCGAGCGGAGTGATGATACTTCCACTGACGGTTTCCAAATTGTGATTGGGCCCAAGGCAGGACCTCCTTCTTCAGGACACCTAACAGATAATTTGCACTGTTCAGTTTGGCTCCCTTAAAAAAACAGCGACATCTTTCCATCATTTGTACACCCTCATACGCAAGGCGTACAAATGTGCGTTGGGACTTGCGCCCGGAGTGACCACCACCAAGCTGCTGGAACTAGGCTTGCACAACACGCTCGAGGAACTCGTGGAGGCGCAACAAGTGTCCCAACTCGAGCGCCTATCCAAGACCCGCCCGGGCAGGCACGTGCTCGAAAAGCTCGGCATTACATACCACACGCAGCACGGCACCAAAGTGGAAATTCCAAGAACCATGCGCGAGCAAATATACGTGCCCCAATTGCCTCCCAACATGCACCCCCAACACCACACGGCGAGACGTAAAGCCAGGGCACAACACATGAACCAAAGTTACTCCAACGACAAGGAGGCAGTCTTCACCGACGCAGCCCGTTATCGAGACAGGAAGAGTTTCGTGGCGGCAGTTACTAGCCACCGAGGTAACCACCTCACGAGCGTCACCGTGAACACGGCATATGCCGAAGCGGCAGAGGAAGCGGCCATAGCACTGGCCCTCACACAAACCAAGGCTACATACGTGATCTGCGATTCGCAAACGGCAGTTCGCAATTTTGCAAATGGGCGCATATCGCAAGAGGCGTATCACATACTCAAGCGACATCCCATACACCAGTGAGAAGCCAACCTCGATAACCGAAGGCACTTGCTATGGATCCCGGCACACACTGGACTGAGAACCCCCAACTAAGCGGCTCACCACGTTGCTCGAGGCCTCACTCACCGAGCATCATCGGAGGAAGAGCCCCCGCGGGGTATTGCAAACTTCTGGGCGTGGGAGGATCGTTTGACCTGGTTCCATGACATCCCGACACACTACCAGTTACAGAGACGCGTATACCCATTCCCTCACACTAGGTTAGATAGGACGCGAGCAGTACACTACAGACAATTACAAACGGATTCTTAGAGAAACCCCAGACTCATGCACGCCATGTATCCAGACATGTACACTACAAACAGATGCACATCCTGTGGCGAGGTTGCCACACTTAATCACATGTTATGGGAATGTCAGGACATAACAAACAATTCGGGCAGTGCCGACACCTCTGTCTCTTCCATCGCCAGCCTCCGCTCGCGTTGGAAGACCGCACTGCTCAGCTCGAACCTGACAATACAGCTCTGGGCCGTCCAGCGAGCCGAGAAAGCCGCTTCGAGACAAGGTCTCGGAACCGCGTCCGCGGCGGGTGCCCAGACCCACTAAAATACGCCGGACTCAAATCTTATCGATTTGATAATAAAGTTTACGTTCTTCTTCCATCAGAAATGATTGTCATGACCCTTCTTTTTAACTTTAAGCAAAACTGCATGTTTTTGTCTGATTTATCATATACACTGCGAAAGCGCACGCGTGTACTAAGTTGTCGGCATACTGAAGGAAGAAAAAGAGAGAAAAAAAAAAGAAACAGAAACAGCGCTGGCTACAGGACTGCAGAAAGGCAGACAACACACACGCCGACAACCAACCAGTTGTGCGCAGTGTAGGGCTCATACTCGTACATAACACATGCCAAACATTATGCCTTATGGCAAGCAGAGTTTCCTACAAAAATTGCTAGAGCTAACTGTGACGCCAGTGTCTGCGAGACAAAAACCCGCCGTGGTTGCTCAGTGGCTATTGCTGAGCACGAGGTCGCGGGCTAATTTCTGTGTACAGTGCACGTAAAGAACCCCAGGTGTCCAAATTTCCGGAGTCCTCACTACGGCGTGCCTCATAATCAGCGGCAAACACGGTGGTTCAGCTAATCGTGAAATTCTGTAATGGCAGCTGTTCGAGCCAATCACAGAAGCCATAGCACCCTGTGGACCAATCACAACTTACGAGATGGCGAATTCGACAATATGGCGGAATTATTCAATGACCAGAATAGCGCACCAATGGATAGCCACCGTGACATGGACATGATGGGCAGTGCATGGATTAGCTTCAACTTACTTCTTCTGGCTTCGAACGACTTTGTGACTTTTCAATTGAATTGACCCTTTTTTCAGCAGAATATCGCGTTAAATATGCAACGATTGGTAATTATTACGCTGGTGGGCAGAGACTAATTGCATGCCTTTCTGAGATTAGAAAACTACTTGTGCTCGGAAATTTAGAAAGACAAATGTCACAAATGTGTTTCAAGCCGAAACCATGAAGATCAGACTAATCGATGTACTAACCATCATTCCCATGGCGTGTGAACTATCGCAGTATGGGTATGATGAACTGTATGATGGCAGGCTATATCACTGAAATAAAGAAAGGGGGTGTGCCTTCTCTCGCTTTGTGCAGCTCATTCGCCACGGTCGTCAGCGGCGGCAGCACCAACACTTGCACCACTTCCAGCAAAACGTGACGCTGGGTTTAAACCCGGGGTCGTATCAAGAATCAGGTCCCTGGGGTCCATGGACTGTTAGCAGTTCCTGCTCGAGGACCTGCGGAGGAGGCGTCGCCTACCAGACGCGAGTCTGCGAGGACTTCAGGTCTGTCGACGTGTTGTGCTTGCATGAAAACGATTTTTGAAGAGTTTTAGGCAGCCGTCATTGGCACACTATTAAAGCCTGAACCACCTATGAGATGCATGAGTCACCCAATCGACGTGAGTCTGCGTGGACTTCAGGTCTGTCGACAGGCTGTGCTTTCATGCGAACAATTTTAGAGAGTTTTAGGAAGCCGTTCTTGGCACACTACCATACCTGAACCGCCTGTAAGATCAGTCACTGGACCGACATGAGAGTACCAGGACTGCGAGTCTGTCGACGGGGTGTGCTTGCCGAGAACTAATTTGGAGAGTTTTAGAGAACATTTTTCTTAATTTGCATGCTATAAAATCTTGGCATATCCTACGAGTGGGGTGCGTCGCCCTATGGACGTGAGTGTGCAGGTACTTAAATTTCTGTCGAGAGGCCATGCTTGCACGAGAACAATTTCGGGGAGCTTTAGGCAACCTTTCTTAGCACGCTATTAAATGTTGGACCTCCTATATGAGTGAGATGCGTCGCTTGGCGGACCTGAGACTGCAAGGAGATTAACTCTATGCTGACTTACATTCGTTTCACGAGAACAGTTTTGGGAGAGTTGTAGGCAATTGTCCTTGCGCACTATTAAGATTCGCCCTTCTGTTGAGCAGGAGGCGTCGCCCGAAAGATGCCCGTCTCTAGTCGCTCAGTTCGCTCTTAGGTACACACTTCACGGAGACGCAGCAAGCTAACTGGCAATTACATTTGAGTATCACTCTTCACTTTGCTATTTTTAATACATACTATTTATATAATATTTACATCAACTCACATATTTTTCGTGGAAGTGTTGTAGAGGTTATGAGCATAGCGTTGAGCTGCTCTTCTTTCTAGTTACTATCATTTTTACGGATTAAAGTGTTAAGCTAACTTTCTCTTGAATGTTCTTTAGGTTTTTCTAATACTTGTAGGATTTACTTATCTCCTGTTGTCTTCTTTCTTAGTTTCGTATTTAGTTTATTTTATGTGTGTTCTTGCTCCTATCCCCCCTCTGCAACTCGGTGTAACCTTCTTACTCGGTGTCCTATATATTGGGCTCCTAAACTATAACATTGTAATTCAATCTAAAGATTAATATCAGAGCAATATGGGAATTTTTTTCACTTAATTAGATCCTGAGGTCTTAGTGCCAAAATTAAGACCTGGTCGTAAGGCACGCCGTAGGTGGGGGACTACGGATTAATTTGGCCGCCTGTGGTTCTTTAACTTGCACCTACAAGTCTAAGCACACGAGAGTTCTTGCATTTCGTCCACACGGAAATGGGGCATCTGAGACCGGGGTAGAACCCGCGACCGCTTGCTCAGCACCGCAACGCCATATATTGTAAGCTACCCGAACAGAGACCACAGAAGGTGACATTTACTTTCCTTGCAGTGACGAAGGTGTCGTTACGTCATATCATGTGACGATCGGAGACGACGTATGGGAGAGAGAGAGAGAGAAACGTTTATTATTGAAACAGTGTCCCGAGCGAGGCCCGGTATCACCCTGAGGTGGGAAGGTTCCTTAGTCCAGGAACCCTCTGGCTTCGGCTGCCCTCTTGGCCCTGGCGACGAGTTGTCGTTGGTCTTCCAGGTCCCCGAGGGTGAGCTTGGCCTCCCACGTTTCAAACAGGTGGTCTTCGTTTGCTTGTGGTGCTCGGTTAGCGTCCATTTCCGGCTGCATTTCGCTGTCTTCATGCCACGGGCATTCCAAGAGCAAGTGTGCCAGGGTGTCGGGAACGTTGCAGAGTGGGCAGAGGTAGCTGTGGAATGTCGGGTAGAGGCGGTGCATTATAGTGCCGCGAGTGTAGGTATTACTTTGTAGGCGTCTGAGGACCACGCTTTCTTCTTTGCCGAGGTTTGGGTGCGGTGGAGGGTACACGCGGCGCTCGAGCCTGTAGTGTTGCAATATCGCCGAATAGTTGTTGGGTACGGCTTCCACCTCTTCTGCCGCGGGTCGGAGGGCGTGTGGGGCGAGGGGAGCCCGGCTGACGTGCTCGCGGGCAGCGGTGTGGGCCGCTTCGTTCCCCTCTAGCCCCTCGTGTCCGGGTACCCACGTTACGCAGGTGTACGGGAGCGGAGTGCTACGTCGTTGTAGTACCTTGAGTGCATCAGCCGAGATGCGGCCCCTCGAGAAATTTCTACAGGCGGCCTGACAGTCGGTGAAAACGACTGCTGCGTCTGTGCATGGGGTGGTGGCGAGAGCGATTGCTGCTTCTTCCGCCGTTTCCGGGTTGCGTGCCTTGACGGTTGCCCATGCTAACTCGCGGCCTCGGGAGTCTACGACGCTGAGAGCGTATGCGTTTCGATGCGGATACTTGGCCGCGTCGGTGTAGCGGGCGTCTGGGTCTTGCTTGAATCTTCGTTTGATGGCGTTGGCTCATGGCGTTGGCTCATGGCGTTGGCTCATGGCGTTGACGTATGGGAGTCGTAGGTATACAGAAGGTGATGGCACAGTAGCGGGTGCAAGAATCTCGTACACCTTCTTGAGACCAATCTGAGTTCTGAAAACCCCATTTATATACTCCGCTTTATATACTCCCATATGGAGTTAAATGGAGTTAGAAATGGAGTAAAAATGGAGTCATATATAGAACAAATAGGTACATCTGCGCCAGTAAAACGGAATATAGACTGTATAGTATGCAGTCTATAGAGCGTTACGCAGTTTCAGCGAGAGTGCATGCAATGTGACGTTGCTTATTGTCGGAGCCTGCCTTGATGTTGTAGCGCATGATTTCCACGTTGTCGCCCTTCTTGCCCGCTGCACGGAATTTGCGAGACGGAGTGCTGCGACTCTGCGCACTATTTCACCAGCAGTTCTTTTGTTCGATAGGGGCGAAATGCAGAAACGCACGTGCAATTAGATTTCATCATCATCATAATCAGCCCATATTTATGTCCACTGCGGGACTAAGGCCTCTCCCTGCGATCGCCAATTACCCCTGTCTTGCGCTAGCCGATTCCAACTTGCGCCTGCAAATTTCCTAACTTCATCACCCCACCTTGTTTTCTGCCGTCCTCGACTGCGCTTCCTTTCTCTTGGTATCCATTCTGTAACCCTAATGGTCCACCGGTTATTCATCCTACGCATTGCACGGCCTGCCCAGCTCCATTTTTTTATCTTAATGTCAACCAGAATATCGGCTATCCCCGTTTGCTCTCTGATCCACACCGCTCTCTGCCTGTCTCTTAACGTTAGGCCTAACATTTCTCGCTCCCTCGCTCTTTGTGCGGCCCTGAACTTGTTCTCGAGCTTCTTTGTTAACCTCCAAGTTTCTGCCCCATATGTTAGCACCGGTAGAATGCAATGATTGTACACTTTTCTTTTCAATGACAGTGGTAATTAGCTCCCAGTCAGGATTTGGTAGTGCCTGCCGTATGCACTCGAACCCAATTTTATTCTTCTGTAAATTTCCTTTTCCTGATCAGGGTCCTCTGTGAGTAATTGACCTAAATAAACGTACTCCTTTACAGACTCTAGAGGCTGACTGGCGATCCTGAATTGTTGTGTCCTTGCCAGGCTATTGAGCATTACCTTTGTCTTCTGCATATTAATCTTCAACCCCACTCTTACACTTTCTCTGTCAAGGTTCTCAATCATTTGTTGTAATTCTTCCCCATGGTTGCTGAATAGGACAATGTCAACTGCAAACTGAAGGTTTTTTTTATATATTCGCCGGTAATCCTCACTTCTATAAGCCTTCCCAGTCTGAGATCTTGAATACTTCCAAGCATGCAGTGAGTAACATTGCAGAGATTGTGTCTCCTTGCCTGACCCCTTTCTTGATAGGTAACTTTCTACTTTTCTTGTGGAGAACGATGGTAGCTGTGGAATCCTTGTAGATATTTCCCAAGATATTCACGTATGCCTCCTGTACGCCTTGATTACACAATGCCTCTATGACTGCTGGTATCTCTACTGAATCAAATGCCTTTTCATAATCTGTGGAATCCATATAGAGAAGTTGACTGTACTCCGCAGATTTCTCGATTACCTGATTGATGACATGGATGTGATCCATCGTAGAATAGCTCTTCCTGAAGCCAGCCTTAGATTTAGGTGCTTGTGCAAGAACCCCAGGCTGTCAGAATTAATCCAGAGTCGCCCGCCTACGGCGTGCCTCATAATCATATCTTGGTTTTAATTGGCACGTAAAACCTCAGATATTCAGTTTTTTAGTTTCTTCTTCCTGCTTTGTTATTTTTTTTTATTTCTTTATTTCCGCTTTCCCGTGTGACTCCTCCTTCTCCTCGACCTGTTCGTCATCTTTTTATCACCGTTTCGTCGTCTTTGTTCAGCATCTTTCGTTTAGTTCACTTTTTTTTTCTTTTAACGCGATTCCGTGATTGTCTAGCCTGTGCTCGCTTTTGCTTCTTTCTCATATGACTTATATCCGCATTCTTTCAGGTTTCGCTATCTCTACTGGCTCTTTCTCTTGCCTGCGGTACTCAAAGTTCGGCTCACCATAGCATATGGGGATCTCTGCTGTCTTTCTCCGACTTTACCTCTACTGAACTCTTCACCGCCCCCCCCCCCCTCCCCCTTTCCTTTCTTTTCTCTTTCTCTTCTATTCGTCTCCCTGGCTGCTTTCGTCCAACACCTTGGCTGAACCGACCATTTATCCAGTGTGCCTAGTCACCGCCGTTTCCTTTTTTTTCTATTCCCTTTCCACTCACCCCCTCCTCTAACTGTGTTACCGTGCGCAGCATTAGCGTTCTCTCGCCGTGATCTCTCTCGCATAGTGCGGCCGGCTTCCAGCAGTCGTGACTGCTCTGCCACCGTTTGCTCTTTCGGCGCGCAACACCGCAAAGGGAAGGCGCACCGCGGTCTCTGTTCAGACGCAGTCACCGCCGTAGTTTCGTTTCCAAATTATTCTTTTTTTTCTTTGTGTGTGTGTGTGTGTGTGTGCGTGCGTGCGTGTGCAGGGTAGCGTTGCGGTACGTTTCCCTTATCTCATGTTCCTGGACGGTTCCCTCGCCGCGAGCGTTTGTTGCGGGTCCAGCGCTTTTTGTCCTCCTGTCGCGGCGCCGCAGGCGACCGCATCACTTTTCAGTGGGGCACCGCAAAAACCTGCGAGCGAGTAGCTCCAAGAAAAAAAATAAAATAAAAACGAAACGAAGACACCCTGCAACAGAAGAGGCGTACACTTCTGAGTTTTATACGACCACTGTGGGTTCTTGTACGGCCCAAAGTGCGTGCGTCGATACGGTGTGTAGAAAAAAGTCGCGTCGACAAAATTTAAGCCGCAGTAGCCTATGTAGGTTCCTTAACATAAGTGTCAAAACCAGTGACGGATGACCAATTACGTCACAGTCTACCCACCAATCCACCAATTAAGGTGCGTGAAGGAGGATTAATGTGGATTAGGGTGGATTAAGTCTGATGAAGGTTGATTAGGGAGGATTAGGGTTAATTAGAGTGCATTAAGGGGGATTAAGGTCCACTAAGGGGGATTAAGAAGGACTACGGTGGTATAAGGTGGATAAGGGTGTATTAAGATCGATTAATGTGGATTAGGGTGTCTTTTTCTTGACGCTTTAATTGCATATATATATATATATATATATATATATATATATATATATATAATTTCGTCATTTTATTAGAACACATGACAGCTTCGCTGGTCGTCCTTCACAGAGTGGAAGGGCACTAAGTTTTTTTTTTCGTTTTTTTTTTCACTCTTATCATTCTCCCTGCATTCTTTCAACGGAACCATAGGTTCCTTTCTGTGCTTTCTTTTTTACTATTCTGTTCTGCGGTGCTGTGTCCAATGCTGTTTCGTACTGTGCTATACTGACAAGCTCTGCTCCGTTACGCACTGCACCTGTCTGTTCTAATTGCTGGCTCTGACGAGGCGGACTTACACCGGGTGCCTCGCCTACTACATTTTCTACATTCCTACTGGGCGGCCTCTGAAGCGATTTCAATTCTTTGTTGAATTCAACATGAGCCAAATTATAATGATTACCGGAAGCAGAGTTCTTATTTACGTCGTCTATATATATATATATATATATATATATATATATATATATGTTATGAATTAACTTCATTGTTCTGAGCAACCGAAGTCTTCGCCCGAGGTGGGTGGCCTCCTCATACCAGGAAGTTTAGAAGAACTTCTTGCTGGGCGAGTTGGTGCATAGCTGTATCGGGAAGCGTTGCGCGTACAAACGGACAAACACAGGAAAAAGACGTGAACGGATAGAGCGCTTTTAGAAGCCTTCTATATCAAGAAAAAAGGCGATACTTGCATAAGTGACACTTCTGTTACCCTGTACCGAGCGAAAAATAATTTTCTGCGCAGCTGCTGTTGAATTGAGGTGGGCGTGATTTGCAACCCTCCTCCCCTCCTTCTCCCTTCCCCCCTTCCTTTTTCGGGCACGTGTCAAAGCAGTCTACATAATGTGGCTTCTACACAAATAAAAAAAAACCAGTTGCGCTCTATCCGTTCACGTCTTTTTCCTGTGTTTGTCCGTTTGTACGCGCAACGCTTCCCGATACATTCATACCAGGAAGCCGGGCCCTGGCTGCAGATGTATTTTTTTGCAGACGAATTGTATAAAATCATGCTGTTTAAGAAAAAATAAATTTAAAGGTGTAGTTTGGAACAGCTCTGTAATCTCGCGTAGACGTATGATCGTTGTATCGGACGACGTACGCGGGAAGTGCACCGCTTTGGACACCTTGAGATGCCCGTCAACATCTCGAAGCCATAATGCTAGCATAACCGCATAAAAAAGTAACACGCACGCTGATGGTATCCAAATAACGAAGTCGTTTCACGCTTACATCTACTTCCATGCACGGCAATATACATGCATAATGAAAGGTTTATCCTTGTCTTCTTTTCCAGGGTTGACGGAACACACGGCTGCACCGGCCCATCCAAGAGGTACTTCTCCTGCAACGTCGAAGTAAGTGGTTGTTACTCGAGCACATACGGGGTGGGATAATGTTAACGATTCGATAGTGTCCATACCCAGCGCTCAGCAACCACTTCCTTGAATTCAGACGCCAATCTCGAAGGCGATATGTTTTTGGTTGTTCGATGCGCCGGAAGCAATTGCAAAGCCGGAATCACGTGATAGCCGTCATCAGAGAGCAAACGGGCATAGAGGATATTCTAGTTGATATTAAGAGGGAAAAAATGGAGCTGGGCCGGCCATGTAATGCGTAGGGTGGATAATCGGTGGACCATTAGAGTAACAGAATGGGTGCCAAGAGAAGGGAATCGCTGTTGAGGACGGAAGAAAACTAGGTGGGATGATGAAATTAGGAAATCTGCAGGCTCAAGTTGGAATCACATAGCGCAAGGCAGGGGTAATTGGAGATCGCAGGGAGAGGCCAAGGTGTCTAGAGGCCTTCGTCCTGCAGTGGACATAAAATAGGCTGCTGCTGCTGCTGCTGCTGCTGATTCTGATGATGATTACGTAGACATCTTGTTCAAAACAGGGCTTTAGGTCGTGCTTCCGGCTCTGCAATCACTTCTGGCGCATGCATTCAGCAAAAGCATGGCCTTCGAGATAAGCTTCTGTACACCAGAGACAGCCGTCGCTGGGACGTGGATTATGACACCACCTATTCCGATGCTGTTCCTTTTCGCGTTTCGTCAGTGGACCAAGCAGTGCCCAACCTACGTTATTACCAGGGCTCGTATTCATAAAAAAAAAAAAAAAAAAAAAGCTTTTGTGCGTGAATTGTCCGCAAGAGAAAATTCCAGCCAACCATGATGCTGCACATATTACTAGCGAAAGCGGCCAGCCAGTGACAAAGAACACTCAACTTTGTTAATTCGGCTCCAGGATCGTGAAGTCGGGAGCGGTGTCTGATAAGAAAGGAATATAATCGAGCTAAATGAATCCTTACATTTACGACGCGAAAATATATTTTACGCTGCGTCTAGAAGCTAGACACATTCTGAATTGCCCTTCCGAGAGGTTTATGCGTCTCTTTGTGAATTTTGCAGATTGTCTGGTGACAACCCGTGGGCTTGTCGTCTGATACTTAACTATAGGTTATTGACCACGGATATTCCGCAATCAATCTGTTAGGATGTTTATATTGAGCAGTAGTCGACGAGAAATATGCACGCTGACGGCTTCTGTCGGTATACAAGTTTATCAATTTTCTACAGACTAAGCGCAAGCTTTAGGAATGCAGAGTAGCGTACGAGATGTCTCCGAGAATCGTCAGACTGCGTACATCCATTCTTCATAAGGTTAAAGCTGCATTACACTTATGAGCAGTTGCCAGCCGGCTCCGTGCTTTGCTGTCCTCTATTTCAAGTGTATACATGTTTTCAAACCAAATAAAGTTATTAGTAATAGCTCTCAGCGGAACCAGTTGTTCCGATGTTGAGTACCCCAGTATCCGTACCTATTGTCATCGAGTTTATAGCGTATATTCGAATAGTTCGAAATTGTTTGCTTACTATTGAATTTCATTTATTTAGATCCGTTAACCCTAAATATGTGAAAAGCTCACATAAGCCAATAGAAGAGCTAAATCGATAAGCAGACGACATCTCATGACGCGCAAATTCTGTCGTTGCTGTAGAACAATACCATATTGTGACCGTTGACCTTCAACACTTCGCGAACGGTCTTGTACCTGCTTTAACCTATAACCAACCATGAAGCTCCCGTAACTTCCGCTACCGCCGTGCCATCGTGTTGCCTAAAAGAGCCCGCACGCATACAGCCACGCCTGCGTCGACTTCATGAACTACAAGCGACGACTACACTATCGACGGCATACGTGTTGACTTGATCTGCGACTTCCGGACAGCCTTGCCAATTCAGCTTTTGCAATTGCAATGCACAACGCCGAAGCGCGAACGTAAGCAGCAGGAGGCAGAATGGAGCGTGTTTTAGAATATGTAACACGAGGGTGTGACCAGCCACCAGCTAGCTTGCCTCGCGCACGTACAACCAGGCGATGCTGCCGAGCATCGCGAAACAAACAAACAAACAGACGAGAAAAAAGGAGTCACTCGTCTGCAATGTAAAACAGACGTGCGCGAACGGGAACGCGTCTGCATGCGTCAGCCGTGATTGGCAGACGACACGGCACCCACCGCTCCCGCGGTAGAACCGAAGCAGACGACGCCGTGGGGCGTCGTCCGCTGCGGTTATTATTATTATTTTTTTTTCTCGCGGGTTCATTGCCACCTGGGTATGTCGGGGTAATGGCTGCACTCGTAAAGTGTGCTCGAAGTAACCCAAGTTTACGGAAGCTAGCTGCCACCCTGTCTTTATTGTCCTTCGGTTTATTATCACCTTCTTCTTCTTCTTCTTTTTTTTTTTTTTTTTCGCAGTAGCGTCCTAAGAATTGTGGCCACGAGATAATAAAAGAAAGTTACGTTGTCTGAACTCTATCACATCTTATTTTTGGTATTCTTTTGTGTTACTGAATGCGCTGCAGCCGCCATTTCCGTTGTTTTCTGAATGCTTTCTGAGTGGTCACTCGTTGGGTTTGCTTGTATTTTGTCGTAAGACAGATGCTCACAGGAGAGTGGAAGCTTGAAGTAACCAACCACAGTCGAACAACGGTTGTTTCTTCTCGCTTTTATGTGCGGATTTCTTCTTTGGTTTTCATTTATGATCGTTTTATAGTGTGGCTGCGCCTAAAAGCGAATATTTTCAGTGAGTAATCTTTTTTTCAGTAGTTGGTGGAAGTCCTGACATTTTGAGTTCTTGCCCCCTGTCGCACGTGATATGTGCCGGTTCTTTGCCTTTGAGATAAACTTGTGTTTTAAAATCTGTTTGTGGCGGCCTTGCGTATTTATTGAAAAGAAAATATAGAGCGCTTAATATGCCGTAGACAAGACAGCGTCTGCTTTGCAAAAAGTGACCGGGAAAGCCAGTGTGCTAAGCAGCACAAACAAAATATCTTGATAAAGGGGCTTTTTTGCGAGTTATTTAATAATTTCGTATGCTCAGTTCAGCACTTAATTAAGAGAAAGCCTTGCTTCAGGAGCTTTTATCTTAATACATGGGAACGGAGAAGTTATTTTGTTCAGCATTCACTGCACCAAATTTGACTAGATTAGTTGTATTTAAAAAAAGAAGTATCTGAAGAAAAGTCAACTGACCATAGGGAGAGTTATATTTATTTATGCCATCAATTCTTTCTGCAAAAATTGTAGAAAGTTGCAAAATTTAAGGAAACTGAAACCTCAACTTCATAACTGTTTAACTCGAGAAGAAAAAAAAAGAAAAGAAAGAAAGAATGATATCACATTTTTATAAAATGCACCTATTGAGATATCTAAAGCGAAAAAAAAAAATGCATTATACTCCGCTCTGATATATGTCACTAATAGTGAGTTGGACTTTTCCTGTAAACATTGTAACAACTTCACGAATTTGTAAATTCGTACATCTCATCTGTCTGGTTCAAACGTTTTAATAGATGCCAACAAAGCTGCCTTATCTGTTTTCCGCACAGAGTTAAAAATTAAATTCTGGGGTTTTACGTGCCAGAACCACAATCTGATCTATGAGGCACGCCATAGTGGGGGACTCCGGATTAATTTCGACCACCTGGGGTTCTTTAACAGCCACCCAATGCACGGTACACGGGAATGGGTACAGAGTTATGGGCCTAACAACATTGCGCTTCAGTTATTTAAATTAATTAATTAATTAATAAATACTTACCGATCTCGGCAACTTCTCGCAATAAAAGAAGGAGGAAAAAGGAAAAAAAATATATGGCCGAAGTGAAAATTTGGCCTGCCCTATTTGGTATAATCCAGCAACAAATTTCACTCAAATCGCTTCAGCGGTTGTTTAATTAAAACAATTCTCTGTGTCGCACGTATTTCCATAGGTTCACTGGATTTGCTGTACGACTCGCCCAAATGTTTACCTTCATCTGATGAGACAAATCTGACTTCCTAAGCTTGTATGCGACGAATCTAGCAAGGCAGCAAAATACAGCATTCGTGCCAGTGTTCCGAAGCTGTGACGCGCACAGCAGCGTAGCGGCGTAAATTCATTTCGTATAGCGCGCCTATTTTTTTTCTTCTTTTTTTTTTTTTTGGTAGCTGGATAGATGGTGCGAGTTTAATCTTTGAAACAAGTCTGAGGTGAAAATAAGTGGCGCTACCTTCTAACGAGTAGCAGCGTTACCCAATTGTGAGCGCGTTGCTAGCGCCATCTCGAAGGTGGTGAGACAAGTCCTCCGAAGAGAGTATGTGTTAGGCCTAGTCTCTTTTCCGGGCTATTGCTTCCCGTGCGCTCTCCGTCTCCCGCGTGCTGTGTGTTTCGACAGCGTGTTCGAAACGTGTAGCGTTTCCCGCATCATGTATTCACCGTGCAATGCGCTTAAAACTTTGAGTGACCTCTGCGAACCAACATGAAGCTTGGAGAGCGCTGCACTTGCTTTCAGATCGCGTGGTAACCGCATCGAAGCTCTTCAAGTTCCCCGTCATCTCACGTGGCCATGGAAGTCACCGGCGATCTGGTGCTCAACCTGAGCACCGAGTTCCAACCTCGGAAGAAACGTCTGCCTCCTCCGACCACTGCTGCGGCAACCTTTCGCGGAGGCGCCGGGAAACCACCGTCAACTCCCGCGGTCGTCAAGAAGCAGCAGGCGCCGCCAACCCAGGCGTCGTCGTCGAAACCCGCGAAAGTCAAGTTCAAGTTTGGTGCGCAGTCTGCTGGTAAGCGAAGTCGTGACGACGAGTCGGGAGCTAACACCGACGGGGACGCGAAGAGGCCCAAAGGTGAGCTGCCGTTTCCGCGGAAAAAGAAGAAAAACTTCACTCAGTCGCTGTTTGGCGGACGAGGCTCTCTCGAAGAGCCCGAGCCGACGAGCCAGCAGCAGCAGCAGACGACAGCAGCCGTCGACCCCAAGAACGAGCGTGTCTTTTCGTCGTCGCAGTTCGCCGAGTTCCACGTTCATCCGCACTTGGTCGCCTGCCTGCGCGACCGCTTCCAGATCACGACCGCCACCGAAGTGCAGAAGTTTGCCATTCCCGCCCTCCTCGACCACCGCGACACCCTGATCAAGTCGGCCACGGGCTCCGGTAAGACGTTGGCGTACGCGCTGCCCATCCTCCACTGTCTGCAAGAGATCCGACCCAAGCTAACTCGCGCCGACGGGGTCCGCGCCGTCGTCGTCGTGCCGACCAGGGAGCTGGCGCTGCAGACGTACGAGTGGTTCGAGAAACTTAGCAAGGCCTGCACCTGGGTCGTGCCGGGCGTCTTGATGGGAGGCGAGAAGAAGAAATCCGAGAAGGCACGGCTCCGTAAGGGTCTCTCCGTCGTCATCGGCACTCCGGGGAGGCTCACGGACCACCTGGAGCACACGGAGTCCTTTTCTCTGAGCAAGACCTCCTGGCTAGTCATCGACGAGGCCGACAGAATGCTCGAGCTCGGCTTCGAAGAGTCGATCTCGAAGATTGTTACGCTTTGGAAGGAGCAGAGGCAAGTGGAAGGTACCTCCGTGCTCCTGTCGGCGACGTTGACCAAAGGTGTCGAGCGGCTGGCAGGCCTGACGCTGGAGGATCCGGCAACTGTGGACGTAGCGGTCGAAGCGGGAGCTGACGAACTCGAAGAATTTGTCCTGCCCCCTGGCCTGAGCCAATACTACCTCCAGGTTCCCGTCAAGCTGTCGCAGATGGCCCTGTGCTGCCTGCTCCTCGAAGCTTGCGTCGAGTCCGAGCGGGGCAAAGTCATCGTGTTCTTGGCTACTCAGGACTCTGTCGACTTTGAACATGCCCTCTTCTCTTCGGTCTTGGGCATCATGCTCGAAGACACGGAGAAGCGAATAGACTTTGTTAAGCTTCACGGGGAAATGACCCAGCATGACCGTGCTGAAGTTTTTAACCGATTTCGGGAAGCAACGTCTGGTGTTCTCTTCACGACTGACGTGGCATCGAGAGGCATAGACGTTCCTCAGGTGGACCTTATTGTACAGTGTTGTGTGCCCCTGCGACCTGAGGAGTATGTCCATCGTGCCGGGAGGACCGCTCGCATCGGTGCCAAGGGAAAGGTTGTTCTCCTGCTGTTTCCCTCGGAAACTGGCTTCCTTGACGTCCTTGCGCAAAGAAACATTCAGCTGAACCAAATGGAACTGAAGGGTGTCCTGTCCAAGGTGTTCACCATCAAGTCTCACATCCTCGAAGCCAAGACTGATCCGGGACAGAAGCTGAAAACGATGGAGGACTTTGTGACAGCACTCCAGCTTATCTTCGAAAGTGAGGTCTACAAGGAGACTGCTCTGCAGGAAATGGCAAAGAAAGGGTTCTTGAGTCACATCCGTTCGTACGCATCTTATCCTCGCGCCATGAGACACGTGGTGTCATTCAAGGCCTTGCATCTGGGGCACCTCGCCAAGGCGTACTGTCTGCGAGAAACTCCAAGCAGCCTTGGAGCACAGTGGGCCGCACAGCCTCAGGACACTGCAGGGCGTCGTTTTGGGCACAAGAACGCCCGTTTCAGATCGACTGACAAGCACGGAAAACACCCGAAGCCACCTGTAAAAAGGATGAAAATTTCTGAATATGACAGTGGCCTTGTGGAATCAAAGAAAAAGAGAAGAAAACATGTTCACAACGATTGAGCACATCTATGAGGACGGGGGGTGTTGTTTAGTGTATGTGGCAACATTTGCTTGCACTGTAGACATGTTGGTAGTGACTTGTCAGTGAAATCTGGACCGAGTGCAGAAATTTTGGTGGCACAGACATTTTGATACATGTCTTGATAGCGTTTTGGGCAATCACAAAGCAGCTTGTGTGTTTGAAAAAAACAGCCATTTTCTGGCGTCCTAACTTTGTCACGGTTGCCAAATTGTCGATTCATGTGCTGCTGCTACAAGTTTCCTGTCATTTATGATGTCATATGCTATGTACACGAACACTGGTACAGGGATCATGATATGTGGATAACAATTCTTGGGTCCATGCCTCTACAATAGCATGTTTTTGCTTTGTCCCATAATGTCACCGCATGGCAGTTGCATTGATCATGTGGGAGGGCATGTACCCCAACGTACTCTCTACTGTTGTATTTTGAGTGTGCATCACCAGATTCTAAGTCGTCAAATAAATGCTCACAGACATGCTATCTGGCTTGTTGAGTTTGTTACTCTACCCTGTTGCGTTGCCAGCCCAGGGCCCATTTATAGACTCGATTTAGGACCTTGGATAGCAGACACTCTAAAGTATTTATTTATGTAGATAGAATACTGCATTGATGTGAAGTGTAAAGTGGTAAAGAAGTGTTGCGGCTCATGTAGAGCGGGGAAATATGGGACACATGAGTAGGTGGTATGACTGTGTGTGCTTTGCAGTGCCGCGTCATCTACTCTTGCTTGTTCCCTATGTACCCAAGAGTCAAAAATTTTCGTGGTTCCCTCTTAATTCACTGTAGTGCAGTGTTATACGCACCACAGGTTAGCACCACAGGATCTGTGTTTCTCAACTGTACCAATGTGGCTGCTGAACTCAATTTTATTGCTGTAAAATTACGAGGGAGACAGCTAGTAAGATTTGTGGTTTCCATATCAACAGCTGAGGCTGAGCTATACTTTTCCCCCGGGATTAACTCATCTCATTTTTGACTACACAAAAAAAATTTGTTTTGTTTGAGTGGATTGGACTTGTGTATGGTGCATATAGGTACTTGCTATATATTTTGCACCATAATTCTCTGGCATAGAGGTAGCAAATGCTTGAAGAGTCCTCCTTGGTAGTGCCACGTTAATGTCTGCTGACACGTTAGAGTGCTTGTGTTGAAGCAGCTCGTTAATGTAACTTGGCAAACTAGATGGTGCATATTTGGGAGCGAAACAGTGCTGAGCAGGAGACACAGAATGAGAAGACAGGGTGTGATGCTGTCCTGACACTCAAAAATGATTTTCTGTGTGAACGGTTAATAAATGGGCAGCTGGTAAAGGTCTGTGGGTCTTTCTGGTATGATGTGTCTTATGAAGTATGCGTGTGTATACTGCAGAAGCTGAACGTTGCGACCGCACCGGACAAACACATTTCGAAGCAGATGCTTTGGCACTGCACCCTAAACGCTTTCACTGCACAGTTGAAAGCATATAACTGTGTTTGTTGTGTTTCTCTGTTCTTTTATGTTGACAGCTGTTGTCGTCAGGCTACTGCCTGATCCTGAACTTCAGCATTACCATGGGGCATAAAAATTTTTAAAATAGTAAACTTTGCCACTGCCACCAGTATTGCAATGCACATTGCCTATGGCAATGTGCGGTTGGGAGCTGGATGTGCTAACCACTGCACTATTGTGCAGCGCTTGTACTTCGTAATTTGTGTAGGGTTTTGCATGCCACACAGGCGGTGTGATGGTGTCTGTGCATGTATTTCGGAGGCCAGCACAAGCAATTTTGTAGTGGGTAAAAGACGTGTGCATTTGAACAAAGTTCTTGAGAAGGTGGTGGTGTCTGTTGTGAGTGCCTGCTGCCGTTGCAGTAAATGACTTCAAGAGCCAGAGGAATTAAGACAAAGTCTGCTGATTTTTTGGTTTATTCATTCTAGTTGTAGCATTTCCATTGGCACCTGACTGCACTAACACCCTTCTAGTACCAAACACGTATCCCAGTCAGGGGGGGGGTCTTTGTATCATCCTTGAAAAGATGCAGCATGTACGGATGTGTATGACCACTGCACTGCATCCTTGGGCGGCTAGAGTGCATCAATCCATGCGGACCTCCCGTCACTTCACTAGAAAGCCCATTGCCACCTTTTGTACAGTTGACACTGAAAGTTTACAGACCACATAGTCTTTTCTTGCTTCGGATACAAACTGGTTGAAAATTCGAAATTTTCATGGAACCCGGGCCCCATAAGTTTTCGGTGCCAACTATAAATACTTTTCTCTTTATCTTCAGTCTTCCCCTTTCGTTAGTGCAGAATTGCCATTTGGTGTAACCATTATCAGGCAAAACTTTCGACCTTTTGTTGTAAGCGAGCAATCTCTCGGTACAGTATATGAAAAGCACCACACTCTGTCTTCACAACCAGGAATGTCCGGACCACACAAAGGACTTCAGGGAAGAGCAGTGTGCTCGGTTCAACAGCATACCCTTCGAAGGGCGCTACTACAGCTGGGTGCCTTATTACAAAGGTGAGTGGGTTGATGATTTACAGATATGTTTGATGGAAAACACATTTCTAATACATTCAGAATCTTACCCCTGACCAGTCTCGTTCAGGCCAAGAGCAATACTTAGCTGGTTGCTTGCACAAACTGATACTCCTCCACAGATTTTCAAGGACTGAAAACCATTTAGTACTTTTGAAATCCACGAGCTTGTGCAATACAGCTTGTGGGTTTGAGAGGTCAGTAGTTCCGAGTGTCAATGAAAGTGTGCGTGTGACACGGGTGTCACTGAATCACATTGAATCGCATTGACTTCCACTACAGACAGCAGCAGTTGTATAAAAAGTGTGACAGAATACACTTGCCTTAGCATCTAAGCAAATCTGTTTTCATTGTGGGCTGCCTGGATACAGCATGACATAATTTTTCATCATGATGGCTGATTTTTTTGCTGTTTTTTGGCACCGGGGGTGTGTAACACCCCTGAGCTTTATTTAGGTGTCAATCATGAGGCCAGTTCTACAGTTTTTATTAGTTGACAGTAAACAGTACAGGCCCCCCTGAATTGCCTGGACGTCTCTGCTCTCTTCACAATATTAATCGTTGTGCTGGACTTGATGCAGATCATGTGAAATCACGTACTTACATCACTGTCTGTAAATACTCCTTGGGCAAATGTAAACTCAGTCATGTAGTACCATGCTGAGGAAGGTACCATGCTGAAGCCTTGCCCACTCAGTGGCTATATGATTTCTGCTGCCAAAGGTAAGGTTGCAGGTTCGATTTAAATGATGGCAGAACGAAAATGCCTGTATATTTTTATCTTTGTTCATGTTAAAAAACCCCAGTTGGTGAATACTAACCCAGAAGCCTCCTCTATAACTTCTCTCGTACTCCAGCCATTGGCTAGGGATGGTAAACTCCATCAGCCAATCATTTAATCGCACTGACGTCTCTTTGAGACACGACTAATATCAACTATAGATAGAATGAACTTGAACTTATAATGTTCTAATGGTTTCATGGACTCAAGTTATGACAGGGTATTTCATTTTTAGTGCTTCTGCTGCACCCATTTGAGCTGCAAACCTGAGGATAATTGTTGTCTAATGAGGGTCTTTGAAATCCCTTTACTTGTATCCTCTTGCAGCTGCTAATCCCTGTGAGCTAAACTGCAAACCAAAAGGGGAGCGATTCTACTACCGACATTCAGCCAAGACCATCGACGGTACACGGTGTCATGATGACGGCAGCCTTGACGTTTGCGTCAATGGAGCTTGCATGGTAAGTACTAAGCGATATTCGTGCTTGACGTGCCTTTGTCACAGTGTGGCTAAGCCTGTCGGTGTGGTGGTCGTCTGGTTGGCATAATTCACTGCTTGCACGTTCTCATGCCATTTGCACTATTTACAAATTCAGCGTGTTCCAATTTCACTAGCACTGTATTTACAGATGCAGGTTATCAAGGAATAGGGTAAGAGACTTGCACCATTAGGACAAGTCAGGATTTGCTAATAGCAATAGTGTGAGGTCGCTTGTGTGGTTACCCATACTTTGGACAGGTACACACTGGTATATGTCAAGCTCATGGAAACTGGTCACTGGTACTAGCAGTGCACAACCGACTGTGCCAGGTCTTCAGTAATAGTTCTGTGATAAAACTGTTTGCTATAAAGTCAATCAGTGCCCACGTCTTGCACATAAATGTCATCTTAACGGTCCAGTTTGTTTCAGCTCCAAAAAGTTTCAGCTAACTAGAATGCATCCTTTCATCTCTGCTTTCACTACTTAATGTGACAGCTGTATGATTTTGGCCTCTATGCTTAGATTGGGGCCGTACACCATCCTTGGCAACTGCACTCTTTACAACTGTACCCTCAAGTGATTACTTGGGAGAGGTCTTCTACTATGTACCTCGCAATAGTTTCTGGAATACCATAACAGTCAATGTCAGGAAGTCACTGTAGAAGTATGGGATTTAGTTTACAAAAGTAGGCTTAGGATGTAAAACTGTAATTTCAGTGTATGAGTTTTCCAATCACTTTACAGCATGAAATGTTCTCTGTACGTACCTATGTTCTATGCATGGTCAGCGAATTGCTGTGTTTTTCCATTCTGTGCTATCTAGCTTCTTGCACTATATTTTGTCAAACAAGAACTTTCTTTGCAACTCATAGTCCCACTTTTCTGCTCCAGCCTGTTGGGTGTGACAAGATGCTGGGCTCGGACGCCGTGGAGGACAAATGCCGGGTGTGTCGGGGTGACGGTACCAGCTGCAGCACGATTGAAGGCGTCTTCGACTTGGATAACTTACAAGTCGGTGAGCAGTACTGTATTTGCTGCCGGATCCTGTCCACTTATCTAATCCTTGCACTATACTAGGAGAAGTGACAAAAACTCACTATCATTGCTGGCTATTTTTCTCACACCATCGTTTCCCTCGCCCAGTGAAAACTGACAAGATGGCATGCGATATCTTAACTAGACACAGAGCTTGTCAACATCTCGCACAAATTACAAACCAGAACCAAAGTCACAAGTCTAGCTCGTCAGCAATCTCGTGTTTCAACGAAACTGATAATTCTGCGTATCTGCCTTCGCTAACGCAGGTTACAATGACATCCTGCTGATTCCATCGGGAGCAACGAACATCAGAATTGAAGAGAAATTTCCCACAAACAACTATCTTGGTGAGTCCTAGTCTTGGGGTGCTGTCTCAGCGAGTGGCAGTGTGGATCGCGGTTTATGCATGACGTGCATCCACGCACATCTGGTAATCCTTATCGTTTTTCGCTCCATCAACCGAGCACTTGAAGCAATCACTGACTGATGCAACTGATGTCTGGCTGGTGTGTCATTTCTTACTAGTACTGCTTCTTTCTGACTAGTACTGCTTCTGTCTCATTGCAGCCGTTCGCAACCAGACTGGTTACTACTACCTCAACGGCAACTGGCGCATCGAGTTTCCCCGGAGCATCCGGTTTGCTGGTACTGTCTTCCACTACGAGCGGCGCAACCACGGTGCCAACGCTCCTGAGAGCTTGGTTGCCCTTGGGCCAACAATCGAGACCATCCTCATTGTGGTCTGTATTCTTTTTCTTTCTCTGGCTGTTCCTCAGTCCTTAGCTTGAAAAGTCAAAAGTATGATTCAGCTATATTTCCACTGCCAAAAGTATGATTCGCCAACCATACTTGGCGACAGCTATCTGTGGCGCAGCAGCCGCGGAGCCACAAAGCCAATTCGAACATGTAAGAGAGCTACTAGATATTGTACTAACCTTTAAAGGTTGCTTTTCAAAGCTTTCTTTATCTCCTCCCCTCACTTTGCTGGTGCCATCCTGCTTAGCTAAACAACTTGGTCCATGCGGTTATCTGCCACTGGGGTTGTGTAGTTGGGTGCATATTTCAGTCGCTATGCGCTCGTTATTGTTCAATACTCGAGAAGGGTTATGTGCCACATCACTAAAATACCTTATAGACCCCCTGATAGGGGTCTATAAGGTATTTTAGTCTCATCTTTGCAGACCAACAACAATGCACTAGCTGCACATTAATCAGCGTACATAAGTACTGATATTACTTAGACACAAATAATACAAATTAAAGATACACCAGCAGATAAGTACATTAAAAATAAGCCAGTCTCCCTGTGAAAAGTGCTCAGTAATACCCTCCACAAATGTAGAAAGGCAGGTGACGGCTTTAATTTGGCATGAGCACATCTTGAGAATTAGCCTTAATTTCCCCCCTGTACATGTCGGTGCGTTAAAACATTTTCACATTTCCACAAGTTTTATCGCACCTCGCTTAATCAGCCACCGCATATCCTCCCTGCAGCCTCAACATCGCATCGTACACTACACACTTTCCAAGTGGGCTGCTCTCGCGTGCGCACTATTACCTTTTCTGCCTCATTCTTTTGCCATGACACTACAGAGTGGAAGAACCTGCCCTACAAAATTGCCGCCACTCTGACACAAGGGGTATAGAGGCAGTAAGTGCATCCAGAAATGTGTCATACTTGTCATATTTCTCTGTGCAATCACCTCTTATCAACCTTTTGCCCTCAATAAGCATTAAACATCATCTTCGTCCGTGACGTACAGAAAGTGAACAGCTACAGTCGACAAGGCTGTGCTCTTGTCATCCACTACTGCTGCTACCTCACTAACTCAAACAAGCTTCATGCCATTTAGATTCTAACACTACATTCAATTGGTCTGTGATATTTCTGAAAAATATATATGCTAGTGCATGTGCTTATATTTTACCAAAACAAGCAATTATTTCACAAACTATGGTGGCCAGTAGGTTGGTAAAGCGGTGATTACTGGGCAGCGGGTTCATTTTTCTTGCTTTCGTGAGTTAAATACGATAGGAAGGAACGCAAGAAACCAAGGACAATGCACTGGCTGCACATTAATCAGCATTTCAGCAACATGTTGACCGTCATGTGTGGGGCAATGTGCACTGCGGGCAAGCCATCTTGACACTTTTTTAAGCAATTCATTCGAAGCACAGGAACAAGAAGTACAGATTGCACTCGTGTGCACTTTGGAGACGAGGACAGAGTAAGGCACACAGATAAACATACAGGAGCACTCTAACAACTTTCATTAATTGAAACTTCCCATTTTCATATAGCATGTACATAGATCATCGTACAGCCATGTGACGTGTCTTACCTATCTTACTGACAAGTTAAGGAGTAAATTTCTTTTTGAAACAACAAAATTGATGGTGTACTGACCCACCTGGCCCCTTTGCCAATAATGGCTTTAACCTCTATACATTTACTCGTACCTTTATCTTTGTGGAAGCTGATTATGCGCCATTTTGAAAACAGCAGTGAGCACCTACAGTCATTGCAATGTGTTGTATCTTTATCTGTGTGCCTTACTCTGTCCTTGTCTTCAAAACACACCCCAGCACAGTATGCATTTCCAACTAGGCCAAGAAGCAGCACTCAAAAAAGTGCGGGAAGCACTTGGACAAGGTTTTCTTAAAGCACGAAGTTTTCTTCTTGGAGATTTGTGCGTCTTTCCTCTGTAGCTTCGTAGTACTCTTGCGTGAACACGACTTTTGTTCTTCTTCCTGTGATGATTGGTGAGAAACGGGGGCTTTTTCGTGCAGCTGCTGTACCAGGAGAAAAACCTGGGCATCACGTACGAGTACTCGGTGCCTCTCGGTGTCAGTCGGCCGCAGCCGGACACATACAACTGGAACTCGGGAGACTTTGGAGAATGCTCACAGACCTGCGGGGGAGGTGTGTGATTTTTTTCGTCCACTGTGCAGCTGCTCTGACTTCGTAGGACTCACAATGTTCATGCCAGTGTATGCACCTAACTTGCTAATATAAGCTCTCAATGGCAGTTCACCTATCTGGATAAATTCAGGGGGGCACAAATATTTGAAACTTCTGAATAACAATCCAGTATTGCCTTATTCAATTTGGTTTTTGAATCAAGTAGTCACTATTCATAAACACGAATATTTTTGTAACAGTTTTTAAATATATTGAATTGTCACCTGTGTGCAATCAAACATGATATTGGAGCAAAAGTGCAGTAAATTTATTCTAACATGGCCATAGTTAATAAAAAACACGAGAATTTGCATAGTGGAGCATGATGCATTGCTCAGAGAGCCACACTTTTCCAGTTCAACTGTGATTGCTTGCACTCACCGAACCGTCCAGAGTACGTGAATGCCCGTCTGCTTCCAAAACATGCAGTAATGAACTCGCCTATTAACATTATTAGGGGATAGCATCTTTTAATTGCCCTTTGCTGCCTACTTTGCCAGGTGCTCAGACCCGCCTCGTCTACTGCACGAGCGCAACCACGTTTGAGAAGGTGTCTGACGACCTCTGCAACCCGACAGTCAAGCCCCAAGCCGTCAGGGTCTGCAACCCAGAACCGTGCCCTGCAACGTGAGTTCACTGCAGCCATTCTTGCGGCAGTTTAGAGCTCGAAACCGAGTTTGCTACGCGTCTCCGTTCCTCGATCAATGCTTTCCGTTATGCCATTGTTGTCATGTCACTGCCATTGTCTCCGTGTCATTGTCAGGCCACTTCCTCATTTCCGGCTTCACCCTTACTATCACCCCATCAGTCACGAATTTATGACTGAGTGTTCTTAAGGCCTAAAAATTTGCATGTCTGGTTAAGCTATATGTTCATCTACGTAGTTGCCATTTTTCTGAAAACACGACACAACCTTTGCAGAAAAAAATGTTTGGACCTGTAGTTTAAATAAAAGGTCACATCAGGCCAGTCGTCATAATTTTAACAAAGAATTAATTGCGAATGCTAAGCTCTTATAGATGATGCATGACATGAAAAAACAAATACTATTTGTTACAAGTAGGTGCACTGGTTATTATTGAGTTGAGGGCCTTCTTATGCAGGAAATAACTAATTAACAGCAGTCATACAAAGCAACACTTCAAACTTCTCATCAAACCATGTAATGTACCTCATAAAATCCCATTTCTTGCATTACACTTTATATTAAGCTTAGAAGCATCGAACCTTGGGCGAGCTTGTATGGCTATATGATGTAGCTATAGAGGGCAAGAAAAGCATGGACATATGTGAAGAAAAGACAGGACGTGTGCTGGCTTCAAACTGACATTTATTGCTCACAGGAAAGGAAAATGAAAACAGTAATGAACAAACAGCACGCATGTGCTGTTCGTTACTTATGTGCAGACAATAAGTAGAATTCCGGGGGGTGCACCGAGTTTTTTTCATCAGATTAGCTCCACAGTTCAGCAAAGTCAGCTACAGTTAATTGGCTAACACATGTGTCACCATTTCTTTGAATTAAGAAAGTGTCCACTATCTCTCTTGTTAGTTTATCAGTGTGCTTATAGACGAATGAGGCATCTGACAAAACAAGGTCACAGCTGCATTCAGTGCAGTATAATGCAAGGCCAGAACAGGCTGTCCCCTTGAGCCTGCTGTGGTGCTCTCTGAGCAGAATGCTTATGCACCGACACATTTTCCCAATAAAATGCCTTCCGTGGACGAAAGGGGTGTCACATATACCACACCGCATCTGCGGAGGACAAAATGAATTCCAATTTATTGGAACACTGACATCTAGGACATCCAATGTGACATCCCTTTTATCTGTGGAAGGCATTACATCAGGCAAACGGGTCGGTTCATAAACATTCGGCTCGGAGAGCACCATAGCTCGCTGAAGGGGACAGCCTGTTCTCACCTTACTTAGCTCTGCCATGGATGCGGGTGTGATCCTGTTTTATCAGATACCTTGGTTGCTTGTAAGTGCACTGATAAACTAACGAGAGAGAGAGTGAAATCTTTTCTCATTCAGTGAAATAGCGACACGTGCATTAGCCAACCGTCTGTTGCTGTAACTTCTAGCACATGCATGATTATCATGATAATCTGATATTCTACTAAAAGTTCACATGCCGCTGCATGCATCTTGGGCCAGTGGCTGCAGTTTCGTTACATCATTTTTATAAATGTGTCCACCTTGTGGTTTGTTAACTACCTTAGAGCACCAGGACATGTAGAAAGTGGCGCAACACAATTATCGTTTCGGTGCAAAAGGGCATGCGTATGGAAAGGAGAAGACGACAAACACATGCACAAGTGCTTGTGTATTCATTTACGCCACATGCCTACATATTCATGTTGTGTGTGTTAGCTTTTGTGCCAGAACAGTAATGCTTAGCAGACAGCAGCAACTCATCTGACGAGTCCTTCTGCACTTAGGGGGGCATTCATTTTTGATGAGCTGGACTGACACATGAAATAAAGTACATCCTGAGCAGACAAGGATAAGGTTATCCAAGAGGCTAGACGCTGCTCTTCGAGTGGCGCTGGTTAACACTTCCAGGGCTGGGTCTATACTAGATGTATACAAATACAATACCCAATAAAGTGGACAGGGGTATAGCCCTTGTTGTAGCTCAATTGGTAGAGTATTGCACACACCACTCAAAGGTTGTGGGTTTGGCTTCCACCGGTGACAAGTTGTGTTTTCATTCACTTCCATTTTCCTTGTTCTTTTTTAAGAATGCGATGCTTATCGCGTATTTAACCCTCATTCATGTTTAATTTCTTTTATACATTTCAACTAAACAAGAAAGTTTAATTTTCCCCTATACTTTTTCCGTTGTTTGTTGTTTTCACAGAGTTATCTGAAGTACACGGATCATTTGATGCTTTTTCTTTGAACAACTCTTCATTGTTTTTCCGCAACGATGCAGGTGGTATGTTGGGGAGTGGGAAGACTGTTCCAAGTCGTGCGGCAATGGCACGCAGCTGCGGTTAGTGTTTTGCCAGCGGCGCACCGAGGTTGGCAGCCTGCTGACTGCTGACTCGGACTGCGAGTCCTCGGGTCCCAAGCCGGAACGGCTGCAGGAGTGTAGCTCCGATGCCGAGTGTGCTTCTTGGGAAGTGGGCAACTGGACGGAGGTAAGCCTGACAGCTACCACTATAATGGCACATTCGATGGGTCGTTTGAGAGCATTGTAAGAGCGCTCTAATTGTCATGTAAAAGAACACTGAAGCTTTATTATGCCGAAAAAAAAAAACTTTATATATTAGTGATATGGTATGCTTACTGTCACGATTAAGCTTAGTTACTTTGTGAAATGACCTTTAGAGGTCATTAGACTGGATTTCTTGGGAACGACAAGTTGAATCTGCCATAACTACACTGTGCTAGCTGACTATTTTCATCGTCGTCATCCGCAAGAACTTGTTATTTTAAGTTATAACCCATTAAGGAATCTTGACAACCTCAGCTCGTCATGAGTGATCATCACTTCTTGGCTTGCGACGAGCCCACTTTGTCATGGGTGCTTTGCCACTTTCTGAATGGCTTTTTGCATGCAGAGGAAACTGTGTTTTTCTGTGTAACTTTCACAGTGTAGATTCTGTTACATTCTATCATCATCATCGCTGTTATTTCAGTCATATTTTCATGTTCTAATCATGTTAATGAAGCATATCACATAAAAAAATTAGCCATTACAGTGCCGTTTTGCGGGCAAAAAAGAAAAGAGCCCTTAGAGGTATAAGTGGACTGAGGTCTTTCTTGGCAATCTCCAGTTACTCCCTATGCTGCGTCACCTGACACCATCCTATGCCCGCAATTCCCCTAATTTTATCACTCCATCTAATAACCAGCCGCTTTTGACTGAATTTTACTTCCATTCAGCTGAAGATTTTAGCGGCCTGGTGATTTTGCTAACTGCAATTCCATCACACTCAGCTGCCAGCAGAGTACTGCGTAGGTCTTGCATGTTAGTCCAGTTTATGTATAACAGAGGCATTTCAGTGAAGTTAGGCCTGTTGTGCAGTAAAAGTGGCAGAGATGCCAGAGTAGACAAACTGCTCCATTTCATCGGCATAGAAGTGAAACGGCCTTTATCACTTCACTGGCTGAACGCTAACAGCAGAGCATGGCGAATAATATATATAGTTTCATTCTCACTTTGACTCTGAGCATAGCAAGATTTGTTTGCTGCTCATTTTGCCGAATAAGGTGTTACAAGCCACTTCCTGACTAAACATGGGGCTCGTGTGTGTACAAACAAGCAAAGGCTTTTTCACCACCATACTGTTTCATGACAAGCCATGGTGGCTTACACTTATCCTAATCTAATAACTTAAGTTGTAACTAGAAAATGTTTGCCTTTATTGAAAAGTGTACCAATGTAACTAAAAATGAATTTGCCTTCATTGCACATGTATTAGAGTTCTGAGCTTAAGTGTGGCACTGTTTTTGTTTTCCCACCATTGATCCAGAAAGATGCGTTACGAATTTTAAAAAGTATGCTTACTATATTAATAAAAAGCTAACATCCTATACATGAAGAGTAGACCTCTCAGAAAAGAAATTAAGCCACTGTTTGGTGCTTTATACCCACCTGATATTAAATCATTTGAAAACCCTCAATGTTATTTTTCCCGCAAATGTAAGCTGATGACCATTCTACAATTTATAGTTTTGTAGAATGAATACATAGGAAGCAGTCTGAAATGCATTGATGATTACTAGATGGTTTTTGCTGTAGTTCTGTTGTGCATGTTTTCCTCTTTTTGTTCAGTATGCTCCACAGTTAGAGGGAATGTGCGGTTATTATTCTGGCTTTGATTATTGCTGAGATATGGCATAAAGGACCACAGAGTTATTTTTTCAGTATAAATGTACATCCGACAGATCATATCAACTGCTTCAATTCTATTGTATCAGCTTTATTACAGCTGACTTCAGTTAATTTGGCCCTGACGGTATTGAGAAAATTTATCTAGTTACCCGGTGGGTTGAATTAGATAATATGCACAAAAAAACCTCGGAACACACTGATGATTCATTAGGCAGTATTTGCCTGATTCTAACACGTCCTCGAATCAAATGCGCGCACCCGCTTTTTGCGTACAAATTAGAAAAATAACACAGAAATGACATTAACGCTCCTAAACAAAATAGAAATCCAACGTGCACCCGGTTTTTTAAGAAGAGAAATGGCCAAGGACCTAATGTGTGTTGCACAATGGCGGCCAGTTTCCTAAAGTCAGACTTCAACGCATAGTTTTTAAAGTCAGCTTTGCCGCAATACAGCCCTGTTGTGTGGTAAAGCATATAAACGCCGCAAACGCGGTTTTTAATTTTCCTATTCGATTGCAACCATGCAGGCAATTTCCGGCCCACTATTTCTGCAAAAAAATAAATAAAAAAGGGTGCCCCTTTAGAACTGACTAAATACTGTAATTGGGCATTGTGGGCTACTGTTATTGCTTGAAAACCTTCCTAGGGCAGGCTGAAAGTAGGCGTTTCCAATGAGAGATGACATGTGTTCACTGTCCCCTAAGCTCCACCGAGACATGCGGCCATTAACCCTTTGCGGTCCGAAACTTTTACCCACTTTCCGGCTGATCTGGTCCGAAACTATTTTGCCAGTTTGTGGCGCCGTGAAGAAAAACACAAACTGTGGAAGAAAAACTAACAGGATATTTATTTTTTCTCTTGCATTCTGCAGGCAACTCCTCTACTGATATTTGAGCAGCGTGTGATACCGCTTGAAGCATTTTTCTGGGTGCAGGCCAGTGTTGTTACTGCAGGTTTTGCTGAAAAACACAGTTTCCCTCCTGCCTCCGTTTGTTTTTCGATCGCTACAAACAGCACAGTCTTTGCTATTTCGGCCTGGGAGCTTGTAGATGAAATGGCTCCTCCCATCTAGCCTTTCCTCGCACTCCTTCCGCGCAGACGGGCCACACTTTTTGGCTCTAGCCCTCACGTCACCCACCAGCTGTTGGATGAGGTTGCGGCGGTACTGCAGGTGTCGCTGTTCTTTCTCACCATGATTATGCAGCTGTGTGTGCCTCAAAATAAAGCTATTGAGAATGGAAACCTCTAGAAGTCAGAAAAAAAGCTTTTGCCGCCATTTCATTGTCTTTCGACAAGATGTCTCCGTCGTCTTCGTCACTCGTTTCTGTCTAATCACTGTCATCACTATCTGATGGAGGCACGTAATTCTCTTCCTCACTGAAGTCATCATCGCTTTCACTAAATGCACCACCGTAAAACGCATGCGGTGAAAAAGTGGTCATGCTTATCAGCGAACCGCGTGAACGTGCGGTTCCGCGCGCAAGTGAGAACACTCTGGTATCCAGAAGCCGTGCTGAACATTGTGCTGCACCCTAATGCAAAAACAAGTAAACTTCAACAAGCAAGGTTTACTTATCCCTCAAGAGATGGAGCATCATGTATACAAAGAATGCGCACAAATCACAGTGAGAAAAACCATGTAATTTAACCCCCGAACACCCTTGTCGGGCGGTGCCCGACAGCGGACCGCTACGGCCATGTTGCGTTGTCGGGCCCTGCCCGACAACGGACCGCAAAGGGTTGAAAGGGTCGCTATTGGGGTCACCATGGGGGTCAAGCACGTGCACGCTGACTGGTCAAGTTCGCGAACGCCAACTTTACGAATGAAATAACGGAAGCTTGGGCCCTTCATTTGGGATCGAATTAACAGAAAAGTTGAATCAACCAGAGTCAAATTAATAACAGTCTACTGTGCACTGGTTAGGGTGTTCCATTTAACAGTGGACCCTACTGTACGCCTCCTTTTGCTGTGTCAGGCGATACATTCATGTAGGCATCTGCACATGCACTATCACTACTAGTGTAGTTTATCACTAGTGTTGAGACGCACATACCAAGGCCAATCACTGGTTTGAACAATAAGTCCAAGTTCTGTCGTAAAGCGTCATCAGCTTCTGGCTCTGTCTATAACAATTGCAATGCAATAATTCAATGTATTCAATCAGTGCACAGTACTCTGTTTTGTTTTTAGTAGACCTTCCACAGACACAGTTATGTGCAGAAAGTGTGCGCACAATTTTCATATTGCCGTAGTACTAGTACTGCAAACTGGTCCGTGGATGTTAAGCATGCACAAAACGCCACATAGTGACTGAACATACGTCACTATTGGTCAGCAAAAGTCTGAGCGACCAAAACTTGCTTTTCTTCTCCCTGTGTATGGGGTCAGTAGTCATCTGCTTGTCCATTCTCATAGTGCGGGCAGTTTCTTCATCTTTTTCACCTTATCTGTGTCATGCTTCTATGCTTATGCACTCAGAAGTAGAATGTTAAAAAGTTGTCAATAAAAAAATGAACAAACGAAATTTTAGTAGAAATGTACAATTTTTCAAACCTCACATCGTCTTTGACTTCGATTGATGATTCTCTGCAGTGTGACCGGCTTTGTGGAGAAGGCACTCAGGTCCGAGAAGTTGTGTGCATCAACCCTCTTGGTGGTGAGACTGTGGAGGTGCTGGATGACTCTGGTTGTGATGAAGCGGCAAAACCGCCCACCAACCAAACCTGCGAGCTGCGAACCTGTGATGGCACGGAATGGGTTACCTCACCGTGGTCTGGCGTGAGTATTTGCATTTTCTGTTCTATGTATCGTCACGTGTACATTGATTAGCTTTTGGTTTGGTTTGATTTGACTTAATCACCTATGTTAGGAGTCTCTTGGGTGATGTAATTTAGGAGACAAACACTGAAACATGACCGTTACCTAGTAAGAAGATGACATGGCAATAAAAGTAAGAAAATCCTACAGATTTACATAATATGTTTGCAGCAGTTACTACCAAGATAGGTGTGTGCTCTTACATTAGCAATGATTTACAATTGCTTAGCTAGCATATCTCAAAGTCTATACTAATGCTCAGTACAGTGACCTCAGAATCTATGACTGGTCGATGCTGTGCTGTTATGTGTCAGTGCCAGTCCATGTTCTGTGTTCGAGCCTAGAAGTACAAATTAATCGTTCACTTCAAAATCTTACATCTAGATGATCATGGTATGGTATGAGCAAATGGTGGCATTGATTGCCATCTGATAGGTTCATGCATGGCATACTACAGTGAATTGGATATCAGTGTGCTGACTCTGTGCGGAGGAAATTTAGTGGAAGAAACTGATGGGGAGAAACGTTGGCTTGATGGAGGAGCCTAAAGAAGAAAACTGCCCTAGTTTCAGGTTGATGAACAGCACATTGTTATTGGTGCTATGCAAGTCTAACGGCCACGCATGCACCTGCATGTTTCATTTTTTAAAGCTCACAACAGTAGATCTCCAGAAAAAATTTAGATCTCGATTTCTGCATGCCCGCCACATGTTC
The DNA here is from genome assembly GCF_013339745.2 of Dermacentor silvarum. NCBI lineage: Eukaryota > Metazoa > Arthropoda > Arachnida > Ixodida > Ixodidae > Dermacentor > Dermacentor silvarum. The sequence goes on along the minus strand of NW_023606996.1, from coordinate 90,354 downwards.
TGCTCTGCCAGAGGCTATGCCAAACCAAGAAGTGTAATCACGTCTTGAGACAGATCGCTGATATTTCTAAAAGGGGGAAAGCAGATGAAATGTGGCATGATTTACAGGTCTCCCTTTAATGTTCTCTGTAGAATGTCCCGAAGAAACAACACAGCATCTCGACAATCTGCAAAGCAGTGATGGTAACTGGTTGGCCATGGAACAAAACAACCCCCTTGCTTCTAACCACACTTCAACTAAATGTTTTGCTGAGGGACATCTAGCTTGCCTAATTTTTAAGCATTTTGCTTGTCTAAGATGCCTGGATGCAATTTGTGGTGCAGTTTGCATTTGCAATCTTTCTTGTGTCAAAGATAAAAAGACAGGAAGCATAAGTGTGCAGCTTTGCAGTATAATGCTAATCTCTCATGCAATGAATCCAGGTTTGATTCCTGTCCTGTTTGATTATCTTTTCCTGTTTGATTATCTTTTCTCTGCAGCCTGTGGCTGATGTTGATACCGAACACGTAGCCCACATAGTGAGCGCAAAATGCTGGTAACAGTTATTTGTAAAAAATATATAATATATATATATATAAATATATATATATATATATATGTTACTGTGAGAATATTTTGTTCCTGAATATTGAACAATTCCGTGCCGTATGGCGCCTTTCAACCGCAGTGCGAAGTTCCTTGCTCGTCGCGCATCGAGACCAGGCAGGTGCTCTGCGCCAACGAGGAGGGGATGCTGTTCCCCGACGAGTACTGCGATGGCGAGAAGCGGCCCAACACGACCAAACCCTGTGACGAGGACGACAGTGCCCTGGACGACCTGTGCCAGTACATGTGGTACTACTCCCAGTGGAGCCCCGTGAGTCACGCTGCTCACTGTTGCAGTTTTGCCAACTGTGCTTGTGGATCTGTGTCTAAGAGTGGTTTCCCTTATGGTGGCGATACACGGACAACAGGAGCGCGGCAATGCCGACCAGAAGAGTAGCAATAGATATTTGTCGTCTCAGCCTCTCCTCACTGCATTTTTTACTGCAAATACGGCTCAGTGTAATTTTCTATCTTTTGACAAATTGTTAGTGCTCCTGGTGAGAAAAACTGTCACAGACAAATTGAGTGATTCCTGGAGGCCCGCCCGTACACACAACTGCTTTCATACCTGCTTAACACAATTACAATTTCTTTTGTGTGTGTGTCGCAACTTCAGAAAGGAATAATTGTAACCGACCGGAATATACCACGAACCTACAAAGGACGTGAAAAAGCGCTTCGGTGCTTTTAAAGGTTATGATAAAGGTAAATGTTGAGCCGATCTAAATGGCTGGATTCCCCTCTAGAGACATCGCAAGTGTTTTTTTTTATTTTGTGCCAGAAAACTTGCCTTCTTACTCGTAAACAGACCACGACTCAAACGCTCTTCCTTGACTCCCAAGGGGAGTACTACAATGCTGCACCTCAACTGATGAAGACGCTGCGCTTCGCTGACACACCTCGGCCTTTGATATGATTAGCAGTTGCGTGAGAGACACGCCTTCACCCAATTACCAGTGGAATCTTGTTCATACGATTCTGCATAATACGTTTTTCGAGATAACACATTTTTTTCCTTATATACGATTATTTTCGGATAATACGATTTTTGGATGATACATTTTATTTTGCCGGTTCCCGTGAAGATCGTATCAATGAGGATTGCACTGTAGTGCACTCAAGTAGACATGTGAAGCACATTGTTGCAAAATTTTCGCTCAAGCATCTCTGCTGAGTGTTGAGTGTCATTAATGTGCAGCCGTGCTTTTCTCTTTTTTTTTTTTTTAGTCAAGGTGGTATGCCGAGCACAGGAGTGTTCTAGAATATGAGAGTTATAGTTGCAGATAACAAGCGCGTGAAGGCGTCTCACATTTATTTCTCAATTCAAATTGCCCAACTTGAATGGCTTTTTTTACGTACTCCCTGATCTTGTAGAAGCTTTGCGTATACAAAGCCAGCATGATACCTGGGTGTGTCTCTCATCCCTCTATCTCTTTGCTATTTTGTGACATGGTGCTGCTTGCTCATTTGTTCCATGATATACATGCACGTGCAGGTGGCGCATTCCTTTGTGTGTTGCTCGTGATAAACTTAAGTCCTTAGACAGCGCATGTCCCATGCCCTCACCTCTGTGTTGCCGTCATTTCCCGCACTAGTTTAAGCACGCATCCATTCCAACTAGTCCAACTTTCTACCTCCCTGGTCTTATGCTACTTAAAGAACTCCAGGTGGTCAAAATGAATCCGGAGCCCTCCACTGTGACGTGCCTCATAATCAGAGCTGGTTTTGGAACGTAAAACCCCAGAAAGAAGAAAGCAGAAGGTCTTATGCTACTCCCGCTGCTACTGCTGCCAAAGCTTTGCTCAAGTTTGACTGGCTTCAGAACGTTTCTTTTCCTCTGCAGTGTTCCACCGAGTGTGGGAATGGCATGCAGACCCGCAAGGTGTTCTGTGGCACCTTTATCGACGGGAGCATCGTCAATGTGACGGACGACAAGTGCGACCCGGCGGAACAACTTAACTCAACTCGGGAGTGTACCGTGGAGGCTGTCTGTAACGGCACTTGGGTCGCCGCTCCGTGGAATCAGGTATGCGTCTCGCTGGGCCCCTCTCGATCTGTTTCCCTCAAAGCCTGATTGTATTACAGTCAAACCTCGATATAAGGAACCTCGATTTAACGAAATTCGCGATATAACGAACTATTTTTATTTCCCCATCTTAGCCTGATTGAATTAACGAAACCTCGATATAACGAAATTCTCGATATAACGAAGTTTTTTGCTGCAAGTACAACTTCGTTATACCGAGGTTTGACTGTACGGCAAAATCCTTTAGCACAGTGTAAATAAAATGCCTTTCGTGGTCCTAAAGGTGCAATGCAGACGCAGATAGATAGACAGACATGGATGGTACATTGCTTACAGGTTAAATTTTTTTTTTATTTTGAAATATTGTTTATTTGTAGCATCAGCATAAGTTGAAATGTGAACAGGAAGAAAGCGTGATAAGAACAAGGGTTCCTTGTAGGCACTAGAGAGCACAGTGTACAATCACTACTTAGCTGGTATTTAGGCGTGATGCAGACCCAAAGCCACATTTTGTAGCTCTAATTAACCCGCTCTTGCAAATGCACATGAAGCTGGAAACAACAGCGCAGTCTATTCACTTTTGACTTGGTGGACTAGATGAGTAATTTCGTTTTTACTTAGTGTTACAGACAGATTGCTGGCGGCAGCCAGCACCTGCTTTTGCGATCAAACTGACTTCCATGTTTTCTCGTGTGTCCTTTACCTCTGTTGTTGTGCAATGTAGAGCATTCGTTAAGTGATGTTTCACAACCACAGTCATGACAACGTACTGACAGAGGTCCATCTCGGTATCGGTTCAATTTTCGTTTGTGATCTCTTAGCCTGTCGTTTAGGCATCTCATGGTGCCCAAGTGATAAAAGAATAGCCCAAAATTCAGTTCTTCTGCCTTTGGGGGAAACCTTCAAGTGACAATGAAGGCAGATAATAAGGCAGACTAAAGCGCTACAGTCTTTTGCCAACCATTTTCGAGCTATTGTCAGCAGCACCGGCCAGGCCTCACACGGATGCCTGTGTGGAACCTTCATTGCTTGAGAGCTCCAGAGATTCACGAGGAATAGTGCTTCAGGCTCTCTCGTGAGCTTCAGGACTAAGAGGGTGCCACGGAAGCCCTGCACCATGAGGTCTAGCTACACTCCTTGCCATTGGCACAAGTGCCTTGAAAACTTTTGATGAAGAGCGCACATTATAGTACTCCTTTGGAATGAATTTTCTTCTAATAAGATTGCTCATTGAATAGAAAGATTAATACTGAATGCCAATCTTTTTTGTCCACAATGACAGTGGAACCTCGTTGATACGATCCCGTTAAGTACGATTTCCCGGCGCCATCATTCGCTATTGAGAACAAAAAAAATTACTCAATACAGTTGCGCTTCTTTTTTACCGGTTCATACGTTCCAGGAAAACACCATCTTTTGGCACCAATGTTGGGTACATTGCCAAACTTCGATCATAGGATATGCTTTCGAGCCTCCAGCAAGAAAATGTGCGAGGCAACGCTTTCGCATTATGTGGATGTCAGGTGCAGTTGAGTCTCAAATTTTTCACTGACATTGGGTAGTACACTTTCCTGGTTAGTACGTTATTTCTCTCATTTTTTTTTCTTTGAACACGTACGAATGAAGTTTTACTGTATTGCATCTAGATCATGACAGTAGTGATGTCAGTAGGTGATGTGACAAGTTTAAGCTGTTTTCTCTGATTCGGACACTTCTGCTATCTTTTGAAGGGGGAGGGATGTCAAGGCGAAAATCATTCACAATGAGAAAAAATATGCCTATTCGATCTGACGCAAAAAGTATTTGCTTTTCAAATGCCCTATACTTACTGTGTCAGCACCCAGGATCTCTGCCAGAAAGAGGGGGGGGGGGGGGGGGGCAAGCACTTTGCATGATTTGCAATTTCCGTGCTTTAGCCAGAGGAATTCAACAGCAAATAAAATGCCTAATAATTGTAAGTGGAATTCAACGTAAAGCCATCGAGCACGCGGTTGGCCCTCCTTGAATTTAAGAGTGAATGAATAAATACAAGACAATGATAGAGCGTTTCTGTTAATCGGGTAAATTCGACCTCGAGCCACCGCCTGAATTGTAATGACAATGGGGACAGAGCACTGAAGGTACACGTTGGACTGGTGGAGCTGGACGCGTGGGGGGTGGGGCTTAAATTCGGCCTCAGGGGGGGGGGGTTCGGACCCCCCCCCCCCCCCCCCCCTCCGTTAGTGTGCCACTGTAGTGTTTAGCCGCAAGTCATTCTGAAAGACCACCGAACAGTGTATTGGGGCTGATTGTGGCGTGCGAGTGAAGTCTGTCTTGCAGCAAATGATTTGCGTCTTGCAGTGTTCAACGCCCTGCGGTGGTGGTCAGCGCACAAGAACTATCATTTGCCACGTCAATGGGAAACCGGCTGCACCGAAGAATTGCGACGTCAGCAAGAAGCCGTTTGACACCGAGTCGTGCAACATGAATGCTTGCGACGATGGTATGACTCGCGTTCATCGTTATGTATGGTTCTGCAAAGATGAATACTTAACATGGTGCATTTCCTGGTTTTCAACTGACACATTTTAATTAGGAGCACCATCTGTGAGTCTGTGCATATCCAGCATAAAGAAAAAAAGAAAGACAAAAGAATAAGACATCTATTAATGTGTGAGTCTGCAAGCTAGCTGTTGCAGTAGTTGTGCCACGTAGTAGTGCATGAATTTAGGAGCAGGCATACTGGCGAAAAAGCCCTTGCATTTCAGCAAAGCAGGTAATTGGGTGTGGTTGTATATGTTGGCCATATTTAACTGTGAAAGTGAATGCATTTGGGCTGGTTGGTTCACGATTTCATCAGAAAATAGCAGCTTAACGAACAGGAGATAAGGAAGGGACAGACAATGGTGCTGTCTGTTCCTTCATTATGTCCTTTTCATTGCACTAGCTTTTCCTGCTTAAGTCATACTTAACTACAGCGCAATAATATGGAACGCAAGCAGTGGAAAGAGACACACATGACTGCTACACTTTCCAACTGAAATTTTATATGGAAACCGCGAGCTTAAATAAAACCAGGAGCGTATGCGCAAGTGCAGTAAAACATAAAAAGTGTCACTTTAATGGAAAAAGACAATCTCAACAAATGTATGAATGATGTCATTTGCAGTCGAGGTATGAATATGTGCCATTATTGAGCAGTTGATCTTGAAAATATGCGGTTATAATGTGCAGAGGAGGTTATCACCAGAGTGGTGTACTGACAAATAAATTAGTTGTGTAAGATATTTCGGGTACTAACAGATTGAAATTCACTGAAACGTTTGTTATACTGCCACAGCCCTGCACCAGCACAGTAGCAGTTTTATGCTCAAGTCGTGCTTTGTAGGATCATTTTCGTTATGCTCAAGACCTTGTGGTAGTACTAACGCTGGATTTAACTCATTTCATTCCAGACGAAGTGATCCTTCTGGGAGGCTGCAAAGATTCTAAGCATGGCTGTTGTCCCGATGGCATGACGCCTGCTGGTCCCAGCTTTGCGGGATGCCCCAAGGTTACTCCTGTCGAAGGGGGCTGCAAGGCTACAGAGTTTGGTTGCTGCATGGATGGCGTGACCCCGGCATTTGGGCCATTTATGTGAGCTTACTTCTTTTGTTTGAGGCTTTTATTACTTCTGTCACCTTCGCTGGCACTTCTCACAGTAGAACCCTGTTAATGTTTTTCAAGAGACCACGGTAAAATGACATAGAAGCCGGAAAAACATAACAGAGATGAAGTTGCAAATCGCCACAGCAGCATCAGAAACACTTCTGAATGGCTGCCAGTACGACTATTAGACGTCTCGACACTCATACTGTGACCGGGCACGGCGCATGCATGTGTGTAAAATAAGGGACACGTATGATGTTTCGCTACAGTGGCCCATTTCCACTCATGATAAGCTTCACCGCGATATTTTGTGTATGGCTCCACCGCATAACACGGCTTTATTGCGGTGAAGCTGACTTAAGAGAACCGGTGGTTATGCAGCTCAATTAATGCCCTTGCAGGCCCCAAAATAAATGTCACTCTGCACGCGAACGATTTGGCCCAGTGTGCATGGTATCCGGTAGGTTTTAGCCGATGCACACTTTTTTGGGTGCTTTGGCTATGGCTATGTGCACGTTTTCTCTCGATCTTTGTGCAATGCCCGGCTTGTGCAACTACGGTCACTTATTGCAAACTTCGGTCGCTTGTTGCAATGAATCGGTTGCTGATGGCAACGCACCAGTATCTTGTTGCAATGTACGCTTGTTGCAATGTGTGAGAAAAAATTTTCCTCTGCACCACTAAACTTATGTGACTGCCATGTTCAAATGCAATGTAAAACGTGGAAGAATTACAGAATGGCGACGTAGCAAATGGGAACATAATACATGGGAGTCAATAGGATTTAGATAGGGACAGCTAAAACGAAATGTAGCAGCCGGAAGAATGCGACAGTGAGGAATGTATCAACGAGGTTCCACAGTATAACACCTGTTGCACGAGAACTTGTCATGAGCCATGAAATAATGGAACTTATCGCAAATGATTCATGCAGTCTGAAATTTAAAAGTGCAGTGTGCAAGCATTTATGTTAAAATCGCAGTGATAGTTCTCTCTGCATACATTGTAAATTGAAGTGTAAATATATAAAAAAAAGAAAGTATACCAGAAGGCCTGTTACAAGTGACGCTTGAGAGCTACTGCAGTTTGGCAAAGCAACACAACCACTTTCTACACAAGCTGTTGTGTCCGTGCTTGAAAACATGGTGCATGAAAGGAGACACGATGATGAGAAGGGAAGAGGAGACGAATGACGACTACGCCACAGTCATTTTGTTCGTGCTTGCCTTCAAGGCCTGAATAAGCACCTCCCACATTTGTAACAATACACTCTGGTCCCAACACTGGGTGTGCCTCAGTCACTGAAATTGTGGGGTTTTACGCTTGCCAAAACCACGATCTGATTATGAGGCACGCCATAGTGGGGACTCTGGAAAATTTGGACCACCTGGGGTTCTTTAACGTACACCTAAATCTAAGTACACGAGTGTTTTCACATTGCGCCCCCATCGAAATGCAGCCGCCGTGGCCGGGATTCGATCCCGCGACCTCGTGCTTAGCAGCCCAACACTGTGCCTCAGTCACACATACATTGCCCATGAAGGGCTAATTGCAGTTTATTTTGTTTGTATGTGCCTATAGTATTCATGTTAGCAAAGCATTCAACCCTATGGTACACTCCTTAATTACCAACCTATGGTCTTCTTATTTCCACTTCCAGGAAGGGCTGTCAACAGCTGTCACTCTGCAACGGCACGCAGTTTGGATGCTGCCCCGATGGCGAGACACCAGCCGAGGGCCCCAACAACGAGGGCTGTCTCTTGGCCACAACTGACTCAGCTCTCTTTGCCAACTGTAGTGCGGCCGAGTGGGGCTGCTGTCCAGATGGCGTGACGGCCGCCGAAGATGCGAACAAAACCAACTGCGTCGAAGTTACGACGACCATGTTCGTCCCGTGCGCCGACTCCCAGTTTGGCTGCTGTCCCGACAACGTGACCGCAGCAGATGGTCCCGGCGGACTCAACTGCATCGAGGGCTCGGGTACAGAAGAGCCCTGCCACGGAACGATGCACGGATGCTGTCCGGACGGCTGGTCTGTGGCCCAGGGACCAAACAATGAAGGCTGCCCGCCCTTCTTCCAGGTTACGCCAGTTGCCAATTGCTCTCTGTCAACTCACGGCTGCTGCGCGGACGGCATGACTGCGGCCGCAGGTCCGGACGGGCTTGGTTGTGAGGATGAAATCGAAGGGAGTGGTACTGAACCAACCGACTGTGAGAACACACTGTTCGGCTGCTGCCCAGATGGCAAGACGCCGGCAAGTGGTGAAGGATTCGAAGGGTGCAGCGACTGCAGCAATACCACGTTTGGTTGCTGCCCCGACGGCATGACTGCCGCGACGGGAGAGGCCTTTGAAGGCTGTGCAGAAGGCTGCGAGGCTACCAAGTATGGCTGCTGCCCAGACAAAATCTTGCCAGCTGAGGGTCCTGACTTTGAAGGGTGCGGGAACTGCACGGAGTCGCTGTACGGGTGCTGCGAGGACAATGCGACCTTTGCTCTGGGACCCAACGGGGAGGGTTGCTGCCTGGTGACCGAGTTTGGCTGCTGCCGTGACAATGTCACCGCGGCGTCAGCTGATGGGTGCATCTGCAACATGACAGTACATGGATGTTGTCCTGACAACGTTACTGTCGCATTGGGTCCCGAGTATGTATGCCACTACTTGTGAGCTCAATGATCTCTCTGCTGTGGTCTGGGCTTTATAATTGAGAATTCTAGGGCTTTCTGCTTCAGCATTATAATAAATCATAGCACAGAGAAAGATGAAACGACAGTATGTGTGCTGTCTCATGTCTTGTGTAACGCTCGTGGGTTGTCTCTTGTTCTGACATTCTGAGTGTCTCTCTGCACTATGGTGTATCGTAAGCTCTGGGTTTGTTGCTGAGACTAAAGCAGAGGTTAACTTGAGCTTGTTGCTGAGGCAGCAGTTACTAAATCAACCAATCGTTCAATACGTATGTGCACTAATTATTTTTTTGTTCAGCTGTGAGCTCTGTTGGTCTGAGGAGGATGTAAGAAGCATTCAGCAGTCGTTTTAAGAAATGGCATGCCATTGAATAGAGCTGCAGCTATCTCTCAGTTAATTGAAAGTTGGTTATCAAGACTGATTAGATTGCTTGTTGTTAGTCTTTTCTACTAAATGGAGGCGAATGTACAATGCCCAGCGATTGAAATGTGATACTCAGACTGTATGGTGGCCGGTGCTTTTTACGCTACCGGTGAGCTCTGGGTGATCCCTCGAGGGGCTGGATACAGTCACAACGCAACATACAGGCTTTCGCCCTTTCACGTGATACAAAAATGCATCATCTTGGTGTCCCCGGCACCCATCAATGGCGCAAGAACGGCCGGCAGCCACGCACTTCCAGTATCACATTTCATTCGCTGAGCACTGTGCCAGTGCTGTGTATGTAGCCACCTTGCATCACTTTTACAGCGAAAGCTGTATATGGCTAGGCGAAACGAAAAACCTGTTCATCCCATGTTTCGCTAAACGTCTACATTGGCTGCGCCGTCAGTTACGTCATTCTCTACGTCACACCCAAGCGCGCGCGCCATTGGCAGCGCCATTAGTGACGTCGTTCTCTGCGTCGTACCTGCTCTGCCCACAACACCGGCTCCTTGGTTTGCCAATGTCGCATGCGTTCAATATCTCGAGTTAGCTCGGCGTCGTGGTTAGCAGCATCTGCCCACCATTAGTGCTTGCGTTCCACTAGAAACACAAACATGTAACCAATAAATGAGAAACACTTCAATACAGTGTCGGGATTAACCCACTGCTAAACACCGGGGCCGCACGTTTCAGCTTCTCTGGTTAACCATCTGAACGGAGTGCTTGGGCAGTGTTTTTTTTTTTAGCTTATAGATCTAAAACACACCTTCATGCAATTAACAAATCCAAATAAGTGTTCTTTAATAATTGTGTTTCAATGAAGATGAAGGCATGTTTATATTGCCTTTTAGTGAATAGACCTTACCATTGCACAATGGAGAATCCTGCAGATACATTAGTGCGTCCTCTTTTTAGGTTCACTTAAAGGAAACGTGGGTGTCATTGACAGCACATGCTTTTGTAACCCAATATGATTTCTCTGATCTGTCCAACAAAGAAATGTAGGAATGTGTTGCTATGAGCGCAGGTAAATTTGCATGAGCGTAGCATAGAAAAGTATGAGTTATTTCAAACCGTTTGTGTGCAGTCTTACTTTTGATGGAATGTCTGAGGACTGCATGCTAATGGAAGTTAATGTCATGCCCTCCACCCAGCTTCGAGGGATGCACCTGTGAGCACCATGCTTTCGGTTGCTGTCCCGACAAGAAGTCGCCGGCTGAAGGTCCTGACTTTGAGGGCTGTGTCATCTGCACTAACACGACCTTTGGATGCTGCCCCGATGACGTCACTGCAGCACTGGGACCCAACTTTGAAGGGTGTGAAGGGTATGAAAGTCCATTTCACTGTTCTCATGGCTTGCTGTAGCATGTGGTTGTCATGTCGTCACTCAATGTAGGAGTGTGACGAAGACAAAGCAATTAACTGAATAAACGGGAACACTTTATTGTGCAAACTTGTGCCCACAAAGAAATGAACTCTGTGGCCAAAATCGTGACAAGCACGGTCGACAAATCCGAACAGCTTTCAGCCAGCTGTTGCTTATACATGATGCAGAAGTTTCTCGGTGACCCTCGTATGGGACGGTGAATGTTTGTGAAGGAGCTGGAAGCTTCGAGTTGATAGGGCTATAAATGCACCGTTTCGACAAAATGCTGGTTGCATCAGTGTGTGCAGCTAATACAAGATATCGTACTTCACAATGTAAAGCAATAAGGCATCAGCAGTGCTAAAAAACAACATATAGCAAACGAATCGCATGGCGTATAAAAACTTACAGCATCTTTGACTCATCAATGCAGCGTACTCCAGCAGTAATACAGAGGTCAAGTAAGACAGCAACCAAGCTGGCGATAACCAATGGGTCAACTCGCGAGAGCTCGGGCAATCTCCTTCGGCTTGGGCTTTCGGCAAGTGTGGCTCAGCGTGGTGCAACCTCGCGCGAGCACTAGGCACCGCTCGTCGGCTTAGCGTTGGGGAAGGATCAGCACAAAGTACACGCTCCCCGCACGGGCAAAGGCACCGTGCGCGAGTTCCAGTCCTAGTCACAAAGGTGTCAGCAGACATACCTTGTGCCGGTCCCAGAGATAAGAGAGCCACGCTCAGTAACTAGCAGCCGATGCGGCCGGCGTAGTGACGTCAGCGCCCCGCCCTTACCGCAAACCACCGTGAGTGGAGCAACACCGTGGGAACCGGTTGGGAGCGGGACGGGGAAAATTCAGGGGACGGCAGAACGGGTGAAGCCCGCGCAATGGCACCGGCGCAACTCTCAATCCCCACAAGCTTTGACATCGTCTAGCACTAAGTAACACTGTCAGAGTGTCATGAAAGGACCAGTAAAACATTTGCAGCTGAGTGCAGGGACGCGGATTTGATTCCTGGCTACTATGGTGTCTGCACTCCAAGTGGGGGTGAAATGCAAATGTAAAACAGGACACATAAAAGGTATATTACATATGCTCTTAGGAGGTAATAGTTAGGTATAGCCTGGCATAAAAATAATTTCGGTAAGAGTCATAATCGGACATGCAAGTGACGTCGTCATTCCAGTGTTCGATGGCGCATGGCTGGGAGAAGGAAAATGAAGGCACATTGCTCTGCTGAAAATGCATTTGAAGCTGAGTTAGTAGTATACGCGGGTTGACACACGCAAAGGTCTATCAATGACAGATGGGTGACAGATATCAACCTAAAAATACTGCAAAACTTCTTTCGTCGTTCTTTGTTCACAGATACGAGACCAACTGCACAAACACCACATTCGGCTGCTGCCCCGACGGACTGCAAGCTGCGGAGGGTGAGAACTTCGCCGGTTGTGCCGTGGCATGCGAGGGCACCCAGTTCGGCTGCTGTCCCGATGGACTGGCTCCAGCTTCGGGCATTGGCTTCGAGGGGTGCGACAACTGCAGCGAGTCGTTGTACGGATGCTGTGCAGACAACACGTCCTTTGTCCTTGGTCCAGACGGCGAGGGCTGTTGCTTCCACACCGAGTTTGGCTGCTGTCTTGACAACAAGACGGAAGCCCAGGGGCCAGACCGGGCTGGCTGCAGCTGCCATACAACGCCGCACGGCTGCTGCCCTGATGGGATCGCCACAGCTAGTGGCCCCAGGTGCGATCAAAATGAATGCCCTAGTTGCAAGAAAACACTAACTTACTTTTATCGCCTTGTGCATACTTTTAAGTAATGAAAGAAACCAGTGCTTATTAATGGTACACAAAACATTATGTCTTAAGGCAAGTCTCTATCGCAGTAAGAAATGTAATGGTACGAAAAGCAGACAGCACATGATCATACAGTATCTTGTATTGATTGATCTTGTATCTTGTATTGATTATCTTGTATTGATTGATTGTATTGATCATACAGTATCTTGGATCAGAGATGTGGGAGCGATTCTTGGTCGATCAGTTTTGGGGAATCTTTCACATTTGTGTGACATGACATTCAATGTGAAATTAATATTATTTATTCTTTATCTTCTCTCTCATTTTCTTCTCTCTTATCTCCTTATTGATATCTTCTTTCCATGCTTTTCTTTACTCTTGTTCCTTGACTCATGAAACATATGCACATCATCCTTTTCACTGTAAATGACAGTTAGAAGCTAGACAATGCACTGATCTTGTTCGTTTCTTTGTTTGTTACACTTTCGTTGAAATGTGGCTTATGAGAATGACACAAATTAAGAAAGAAGTTAACGGCACAACAGTGATGACGCCGCTCTAACAAAATGACACCAAAGACAACAACAAAGACCGTGGCCTGTCGACGATGACTGCGGCATGACAATGATGATGACATGACCACGACACTTCATTGACTAACATTCTGTAATTCTAAAACACAGCATTCTCAAGATCACGTAGCAGTCTCTAAATGTATCAAGAAGTTGGAGACTCATAAATGCTGTTTGCAGTCGGTCATTGAGTAAAGTGAATGAAAGAGTCGCTGAAGTCTGGAATGATTTTTTTTTTTTGTTCTTTCTGCTGTCAGGTACTACGGATGCACGTGCCACAACTATCCATACGGCTGTTGCCAAGACAAGCACACTCCGGCTGGCGGTCCCAACTTTGAAGGGTGCATCTGCTCTCGTCTGCTCTACGGTTGTTGCCCTGACGATGTCACTCCTGCTGAGGGCCCCGACATGGCGGGCTGTCCGTGCCAGATCACAGAGTTTGGTTGCTGCCTCGACAGGCGCACTCCTGCCCGCGGACCCAACCTGGCCGGGTGTGGCTGTGAGACCATGCCCTACGGCTGCTGCCCTGACCAAGTGAGTGAACCAGGCACTTCTCATTGCGTGTCCACTTGTGACAGGCTTGATGAATGCATATCTGATTGGGTGGTGTGTTAGCAAAGAAGCTGCAGTCCTTGGCCATGGTAGTGTGCTCAGTGGCATTGCAGGATCTGTACACCTTGCGTGACCTGTACGTCTGGGCCATGGGTTCATGATGAATTGGCCGTAAAGTTGTCTTCAGCCTAACGCACAAAACGCAACGTAATGTGCAATGTCTTTCAAATTACAAAGACTACGTCACATGCATCTGGAGTTCACTTCTGACAATGCAGTGGAAGTGTCAGGTCAAAGGATGCATTTTTTCAGCAGAATGTGTTGTGGCGTAGACAGATAGAAAGGACAGAACAACCGCTACACTATCAACCACTGGTTTACTTCCAAAAAAAAAAAGGCAAAATGCGTGAGAACAACCAATAAAAGCGACGCAGACTAAAACCTTTGAGCCCAAACCAACTAGCCCAAATCGTCACCCTTACTGTTTCAAGTCAAACTAGCTGGTACATAATGCAAAGCAAGGACAGGAATAGAGTGTGAGAGACAGTACAGCCATTGTGTTGTCTGTCGGCACTGTCACGTTGGGTGTCTGGGGAGGGTGCTCTACCCTTTGCCTTCATTAAGGGTTTTGGAGTACCAGAAGTATCACAGATGACACAGCAGCTTCCATGGCAGTCTACAGGAAGTTGTTGCATGCCTTCTTGTGTAAGAGAAAACCTGCAGGCTGACCAGGATGACTGTTGGTTAGCCTGGAATTTGAACACACATGCAACAGCATGCTTCTGGAAAATTTGAAGACTGTACTTGCAGGCAACTTGCCTGTGGCTGCTGCTGTTATAAGAGAGATATTGTAAAAGTGCTGTGGCATTCAGAGCTGAGGATTTGTAAGACATTTTGCAAATGAGCAATATCTGTTGGGCTACGTATAGTTATTATGTGAAGGTACAAAGTGAAAGCTACTTCTCGGTAATGGAGAAATTGAAATGGTCATGTGTGACACCTCGATGCGCTATTGTGGACAAATAAAACAAGAATGCGAAAATACATAATGCCTGTTATGAACAATAACTTGAGAGTGGGAGTGGCCGAAGATAGTCAAGACCTGAAGCTAAGCATCGCAACAAAATAATGGTTACAGGGGAATCTCATTGATACGATTCTGCATAATATGCTTTTTGGGATAATACGTTTTTTGTTCTTTTCCCAGCCAATGTTTTACAGGAGCAATGTATTTCAGATAAAACGACTTTCAGATGATACATTTTATTTTCCGGTTCCCGTGAAGATTGTATCAACGAGATTCCACTTACATCACACTAAATGGTGAAAGATAAAAGCGTAAACAACAACAATGCATTCTGTAACTCATATGATCACTTGCCCACTGTAGTGCATGCAGTAAAATGCTCACAGCAGCCTTCAATAATCCAGGCTAAGCTTATACTTTGCATTAGGAGTGTCCTCTCTCTTATACTGTTGAAGTATTGCATTAGAACCAGCAAACATTTTAGTGTTTTGCTCCCATTTCTTTGCTGTGACTCGGAGTGTTTTGGGTCAATAAAGAAGTGAGAATTAAGGCTGGCACAAGTCTTCCCTCCGGTATCCCATACACCCAAGCAAACGTCTTAGCTTTGTTTATGGTATTGCTATCTTTCTTTTCGTAGTTTTGTTGTCATGTGCAAGTACTCAGTGTGTGTTGATGGTCTTGCCCTCTGATCTTAGCGAACACCGGCCCGTGGACCTGGCTTTGGTGGCTGTCCCTGCACGGCGATGCCGTATGGCTGCTGCCCCGACCAGCACACTGCTGCCCAAGGACCGGATGGCAGAGGCTGCGAGTGCGAGAGGCTGCTCTATGGGTGCGTTTTGTCTCTCATGTCAGGAAGGCAGAAGCACTAGCTCGGTTCACGTCTTTCATGGCCAAACAATGGATGTAGAAAGGAAAAGGCACACGTTGATGCTTGCCAGCAACTGTACCCCTATTTTATACAAAGCAGTAGTGATGAAATGGGATGGATGCTTACAAAGGGGAAAAATTAGTATTTGAAGAAACAAAAGAAAGAAGCCTGACGCTGCATCAACAACATGAAAGTCACAATGGCTGTTAACAAGGCACCTGCGTGTAGAGGCCGAAATTTCAAGTTCTTAATAATTTTTTTCACCTTGTGTCCTGTTTGAAAGCTCTGTTTCTTTCTTCTTCCATCCAAGAGACCAATTTCACCTGGTTCAGAGTGCATGTGCAATGGCCCTGCACGTGCCAAGATGACAATAGCCTCACCGCTTTTGCTGTACTTGGTTTCAGGGCAACATTGAGGGTAATGCTGAGGACAATGACATTGCGAGTTTTTCCAGTGAAAGTTAAGGGGAATTTGGGGTGTGACTCCTATTGTAAAACTCATTTATTCTCACCTCCCTGCATTTTTATCTCGAGTGCTAAGCAGGCTTGCCATGGTACAAAAACATGTTTCTTACCATAGTTGCCCTTCAGCCCGCTAAGAATTAGTACTACTACTAGTACCAGCATGTTTGCAGCAGTGGTGGTACATAGTGAAACTCGTCGTGAAATTAGTTTATTAAAGCTGCTCAATGTTCAAGCCATGTACCCTGTGTAAGTGTTCTTTGTGTGACGCCCTGCTCCCAAAAATTTGCCACAAACTGTATTGGTGTTCCATGTTGCTCGCAGAGTTTCTTTCTATGTCACCAACCGTAAAAGCTTTCAAAACACCATGTTCGAGAAAAAAAAAAAGAAAGAAACTTCATCACTGCTCATGAAGCTGCCTCTGAATCAAGACGTGCAGTTGATGCTTCTCTGCAAAATGGCTTCACTTCTCATCAAAATTCGAGCTGGATGGTTAAGTAGCAACCAAATTTACACACTCTTTTGTGAATTATGTGCCCTAAATACTGTTGCAGTGGGCTCTGCATTACATGTCTGTTTCTATATCACAGGTATTCTTTCTCATTCCATATCACATGAGAGCCAGCTGACTTAACTAGCACACACCGTGTACATTGCACAGGCCATCCAAACACCTTGACCCTGTAATGAGCATGCACCATTACATTCCTGCAGCCATTTTTTTCCCGAACCACCCAAGACTGGAATGACCTTCCCAGACAACCTGCACTGACAAGTGATCCAGCAGGTTTCAGATCTGCTGTGCAGTGCTATTATGACTCATCCTTGTAACATTGTTATCATTGGTTTCGTTTTTCACATGCTCCACGGACCTCTCATGTAATGTCTGGTGGTGGGACCCTTGAGACATGAATGAATGAATGAATGAATCAGTCAGTCAGTCAGTCAATCAATCAATCAATCAATCAATCGTGTGGTGTGTGCTTTGCCCAGCTGCTGCCCTGATCATCGCACACCGGCCACAGGCCCTAGCCTCACTGGCTGTACGTGCCACCATTACCCTTACGGATGCTGCCCTGACGGTCAAACTCCTGCTCGAGGTCCTGAATACGATGGCTGCACCTGTGCCATGACTGCCTACGGCTGCTGCCCCGACGGGGTCACTGCCGCCGCGGGGCGCAATTTTGAAGGTTGCCAAGAAAAACACCCGGTCGTCCCTGCCAGGAACGTCAGCGCCAGTAAGCCCTGTCTCGATTGTACCAGGCCTGTTGATTAGATGACGCACCATACAGCAATGCTGGCCTGTACGCATGAAACATATAGACCTTGTGCACTAGCAACTGTTTCCCATACCAACTGTCATACTGCTTCATCATCATCAGCCTATATTTATGTTCCCTGCAGGACGAAGGCCTCTCTACCCTCCGATCTCCAGTTATCCATGTCTTGCGCTAGCTGATTCCAACTTGCACCTGCAAATTTCTTAACTTCATCACCTCACCTAGTTTTCTGCCATCCTCGATGGCACTTCCCTTCTCTTGGTATCCATTCTGTCAACTCTAATAGTCCATGGGTTATCTACCCTACGCATTACGTGGCCTGCCCAGCTCAATTTTTTTCTCTTTATGTCAACTAGAATATCGGCTATCCCCGTTTGCTCTCTGATCCACACTGCTCTCTTCCTGTCTCTTGATGTTAGGCCTAACATTCTTCGTTCACTGCTCTTTGTGCGGTCCTTAACTTGTTCTCGAGCTTCTTTGTTAGCCTCCAAGTTACTGCTTCATATCAACTGTTTAATGCCAACTGTCTTATACCAACTAGCCCCCATTGAAGCACTGTATTGCACCTGGCCAGGGCTTGTAAAGTTGCACCTCATTATAAGGAAGTTGCACCCGACATGAAAATACCTGCAATATATATGAAATATTTGTTATAAGTATATGTTGTTTAACACTGATATCAGCGAGAAACATTTTGGATTTGCTTATATAAATCCTATAATTGGTTATATCCATGTTCATGGCATTGTTGTTCGACTGTACTGGTGCTCCTCAAAAGCGTAGCGCTTGACCTTACATATTTAAGTACGCCATGAACATGATGCATGGAAGACAGAAGAATGCATCACACATAGCATGCATGGCACATTCCTTCTTTTCTGCTCCATCTGTTATGTTCGTGCTCTAGTCAAAGGTGCAACTGTGCCAACTCGCACAACCTTCCACATTTGGGATCAACACTGTGGTTGAACAAGGGATGTCGCTGGATGTTGCCAGTGTTTCAACAAGGGATGTCACTAGTGTTTTGACAAGATAGCTTGTCATCGTCAGGTCAACAACTACAGCGACAGTGTTAGTCCCTTCAACTCCATCTTCTTGCGCGTTTTGTGCTGTTTGGATTGCTACAGTTGCATGTTTGACCGACTGAGACATAGACAGGCTCAATTTGTTCATATGGATTATGTGCTGTAAGGATCTCACAGGGCTTCAAGTCCATTAAGATGGAAGTGTTTAAACTCTTCTGAAGTTTCTCATTGAGTTTTAGGCAGTATGGTGAAGCTTACCGCTATAGGGAAGTGATTAAGTGGATTGGACTAAAGAGCCAGTGGGAATGTGATGGATTTCATGGTGCGAACCTTTATTGTCACCTTCTCTGTCTCTATTTGCCTGCCTGTTTCTTAAGTGATAGAGTGCAACTGTGGGTTGATTGAGCGAATACAATTTAAATGTCACTCTGGTCACATTCATGCCGAGGGAATCACTTGCATATCTCAAGTTTTCTATATTTAAAAATTTTCTAATGCCTTAGCTAGATCGCCTACCAGTACTTCTTGTGCTTCTGCATTGATTTTTAAGAGAGCGGAGGCACTTCTGAACAATCATTGGTGTTCTTTTTTTCTGCATTGCTTCTTTGTGAAGAACAACCCACGTAAGTATACATGCTTGAATTTTCTGACGTAGCCTTTCACAATATTTTTTGAGGTCACAGTACTTTTTGCTATGCACCACATGAAGGGACAGTTTGTGCGTCTACTGAAGAAGTGAGACACTTATCATGCCTGCAGTCTGTCGTTAATTTTTTTCCTTCTTCCTGTGAAATACAGTAAACTACTACTGCTGCTTGTAGTACTAGTACTACTATACTGCAACGTATAATAATACTCTTTAGTGTTCCTTTAAATCTTTTTACAGCTTCGCTTTTCAATCTGAAATTGAAGGCTGATGTGTGGGGGTCACCCAGGGAGGCCCTGCACGATATTACTGTCAAACCTTGATATAACGAAGTTGTACTTGCGTCGAAAAACTTCGTTATATTGAGAATTTCGTTATCTCGAGGTTCCGTTAATTTAATAGAACTAAGATGGGGAAATAAAAATAGTTCGTTACATCGCGAATTTCGTTAAACCAAGGTTCATTATACCGAGGTTTGACTGTAGTCAATTTCTGTGGCTCAGAGGTTGACGGCGAGGAAATGTTATTTTATTTGCAAACTGCGAAAGCTGTTGCAGCTGGGTACGTACGTGTTTGTCAGCAGTACCAATCACAAACGCTCTGCGATTTTCATGTACACTCGGCTCAGATACCGAAATTTCACGCAATTCTTTCAGGTGTGTGCGGCCTACCCGAAGAGCGTGGCCCCTGTCACAACTATACAGTCTACTGGTTCTTCAGCATCGCCGACGGTCGCTGCAACCGCTTCTGGTATGGTGGCTGCGAGGGAAACGAAAACCGGTTCATTTCCGAGGAAGAGTGCAAGGACACCTGCGTCAAACCTGAAGGACCTGGTGAGGAAACGAGTCAAGGCACACTTGAGGTCAAGTGGAATGCAATTACTGTAGTTAATTGGTGTAATGCCCGCCCTCATGTAAGGCTAGCATCTTCATTCTGGAGCGAAATAAGTTTGAAAAAAAAAAGTTTCACTAAACATCACACGCATACCCGTGTTCTGGTAATTTCCGCAAGCTGCTACTAGATGGCACTAGTGACTTTCCTGCCAATGATGGCATCATCGTCATCGTCATGATCATTATCACCATCGTGTCCTGTCGTATTATGCAGCATAGATCCAGCATGCTTCGACAGTGTCATCTGTGCTGCGGCTCGTTTAGTTGCATGGTGCTTTCGGGTGCATGAGAGGACATTGCTGCAAAAAGTGTACGTGTGGATATTGTACACATGACATGCAGTTTTCTTCGAGATCATCATCAGGAGCTTCAAGGTGATAGGAATCTCAAACAGTATGGGCAGCGCAAAGGGCAACCAGCTTTAAGAAGGCGCCAATGGGGCCAGCTTGTCAAACAACGAAGGCAGCACAAGGCACAAGGACGATTGATTAAATCTCTTCATAGTTGTAACAACAGTGGTTACGTTATTCTGCATAGCAGTCAGAGCGCAGTTTGAGGCTTCAGTAAATAGCCATAGGCGTGCCTTCTCTAAGGCTCGCATCCGTATAAAATCTGAAAAAAAAAAGGCGCTGGCCTAATATGATGAATAAATACGGTATCCCTATGGATGCTCTTAGGCAGTTGCAAGCTTTGGTGTCTTGATAAGCAAAATTTCATAAACAGGGTATCTCCACATGTTCGCGTTGTCTCACAGAAGATGACCGATCTCACGCTCGCGACACCGTTCGAACTGGGGGTCATGGACAAAGAGCAGGGAAAGAGTGAATAAGTCAGATTGGCAGAGTGTCGTAGTGAAAGTGTATTTATGTTTATTACAGAATACGACCACCCTTCAAGTAATAATTGTTATCTCGGGTAGAAAGGGTAAAACGGGCAGGATTACGGGAGGCATGGGAACTAAAACTGCATCACCACGCCCGTTTCCACGAGAAACTTGAGAAGCGAGTCCAGCTCAGCTTGCTGCGCTGAGGGGTCTACAGCTTCGATGCACCCATTCATTGAACGTCGTCGGGCGGCCATCTTGTGTTGGTCACACAATGTGTGTGGGGAAGCGGACTTGCAGAATTTTGCACATAATCTAAGTTGCTGTAGTTTCGTCACATCATAGTTTTGCAGTAGTTTCGTCGCATCACCCCTTTGATTTAGTCATGCTATGACAAAAATATGCATTCCATGTTTTATTTCAAAGTGTGGCATGCATTGTGCCATTATGCTTCATGCTTATCATTAGAAGACCAGGATGATGCTGGCACTTGCATACACGTTTCTTTTTTTGCGGCACTCGCGACTGCATTCTTGACCTACGACTGACTAGTACATAGTATAGTGTGACATCGACTTTGACTCATTGTGGGTGGGTCTCTGAATCTCATTGCAGATGCCTGCTTGCTTCCAAAGGTGGTTGGTTCATGCGACGGCGAGTACCAGCATTGGTACTTCGACACAATCACTCGATCCTGCGAATCGTTCATGTACGGAGGTTGCTTCGGAAACAACAACCGCTTCGCCAGCAAAGATCTCTGCGAGCAGACCTGCCTGCACCAGGAGAAGCTGGGCAAGTGTTTTCGATGTGCACACATCAAACTTACTCTTCCTACTTCCTCTCTAAATGTGTAGTGTGATGTACGTCGATCACTGCTAGTTGACAGATGAATCAGCGAGGATATTGGGAAAACTTGTGTGCACATTTGCCCAAGCTGCAAGGTGTTGTCTGCAGTAGCTAGGAAAACTCTAATTATTAAACAATTAATTTGCACGTCTTGCACCAACCTCACGCAGAGGCCGTGGAAGGAACTGGGTCAGTATAACAGTCTACATTACCTGTTCACATAGATCATCATCATCAGCTATTTTTATGTCCACTGCAGAACAAAGGTCTCTCCCAGTGACCTCGACTTACCCCTGTCTTGCGTTAGCTGATTCCAACTTAGGCCTGCAAATTTACTAATTTCATTGCCTCGCCTAATCTTCTGCTGCCCTCGACTACGCTTCCCTTCTCTTGGCATTTTTTCTGTAACTCTAATAGTCCCCCGGTTATCTGTCCCATGCATTACATGGCCCAGCTCCGTTATTTCTCTTAATGTCAACTAGAATATTGGCTATGCCCGTTTGCTCCCTGATCCACACTGCTCTCTTCATGTCTCTTAATGTTACAGCTAAAATGTTGTTTTGTTCCATTGCTTTTTGTGCAGTCCTTAATTTGTTCTCAAGCTTCTTTGTTAACCTCCAAGTTTCTGCCCCATATGCTAGCCCCAGTAGAATGCAATGATTGTGCTTCTCTTTTCAATGACAGTGGTAATATAGATAGTTCATAGTAAATGGAGATCACACAGATTAGAAAAGAAGAAAAAAGATGGGACAATGAGAACAAGGGAATGAAACATTGAGTCTACAATAACATCGCAACATGTTGTTAATGGCAAAAACCTGTACCGCTACCAGACACTGTAGAAGGCGCGACTATCTTTCAATAAACACAACCCGTCAAGAGTGCAAGAAACTGAAGTACGTACTTAGGCATAATACTGCAATTGCAATAATGGAATTGTAAACATGCATGCATAATGAAACAAGAAAAAGCAAAACTTAAGTGAACACGAAAATAAGGAGCCTAGACATGGCTAGGCAAGTTGCAGGGAAATGTTTTAAAAGAGGGTCCATGGAGGGGCTATCCACAGTCTTGCAGGGAAGCGAGCTTGACCATGTGATCCCCAGCTAAAATAAAGGCTGCATTGCTCAGTACCTATGAAGTTGACCTTTTATTGGTGCCAGTTTTGAACAAGGGGACATTAAAGAAAACACAGACACCTTTTTTATCACATGCTGGAGCAATCGAGGCTTCATACCACTGTGGTTACTGGGTCAACAGTGTAGAGGAAAGCAAAGGGCTTTGTGTTGGCACTCCGTTAGAGTGTTAGACTTGTCAACTTTTGCTTGTTTTTTTTCAGACCCGTGTGAGCAGTCGGCAGCACCTGGACCATGCAGGGGTTCGTATGCGCGGTTCTACTACGACCGGCAGGACAACCAGTGCAAGCAGTTCACGTATGGTGGTTGCCAGGGCAATGCAAACAACTTTGCCACGGAGGAGGAGTGCTCGGAACGATGCGTCAGGCTTAGCGCACAGGGTGAGTCCAAAAAATGTTATGAACACATTGGTCTGCCAAGCTGGTGCAGTGAGTTCCCACTCACTGCCGGTCTAGCAAAATTTTCAACTTTACGCAATTTGCTGCACCCTTCAACCTACAAGACAGTGCCTGGCTGATCACCATTTTTCATTTTCCTGGAGAAGTTTTCCGTTGAATTCAATTTCATTCATTTCCTTTTTCAAGACAATGCCGTTAAGATCAGCCCACAGAAACTTCAACGCCTTCATATGCCGCTGGGAAGCCTGTTATTCAGGCTGTAAATGAAAAGGACAAAGTGAATTACGTTAAAAAATAATTCATGTGACTTGCACATTTGAATGTCAGAAACTTTGTGACATGCCTGCAAAATTCCAATAATAGGTTCTCACATTTTGCTGCTGAGCAGAATGTCACAAGTTTGATTCCTGGCCATGGCATTTTGATTGGGGTGAAATGTAAAAATGCTCTTGCATTTAGGTTTAAGTGTGCATTAAAGAACCCCAGGCAGTTAAAATTAATCAGGAAGCTTCCACTCAAAGCCCCTCTGTTGCTTTGGGACACTAAATTCCAGTTGTCAGTGAGTCAGTCAGTCGGGTCGATCAGTCGCCGGTCAGTCAGTCGGTCAAGAGGCACCAAAGACTGAAGTCCTTGGTGCCTTTAACAAAGACTGGAAAATTTTTCTTGGCAGAGGTTGCCAAAGCACCGTGTGAAGCGCCGTGCATTTATCCATGAACAGGTTTGCTGAACTGTTGCGTGGACTTGTGGTACCGGTAACATGTGGACTTGTAGTACTGGTAACTCGTGGTAACCAATGGTAGTGTACTTGACTGGATTACAGCTTTGTGGTATTATGGCTTTTCTTTAAATTTGAGCAGAAATCTGCATCCTGGCCAAGGAAGAAGGCCGCTGCCTGTCGGAGGACCGCAAGTGGTACTACGACTACGTGGAAGAACGCTGCAAGGAGTTTGTCTACACGGGTTGCCAGGGCAACCGCAACCGCTTCAACACGCGGGACCAGTGCGAGCGCATGTGCAACTCTACAAGAGTCGCTGGTGAGTCCCACCTGGCCTGCTTCCTTGGCAGCTTGTTGTTAAGGTTGTGCGGCGTAACACTTGCGTATCTTGAAAATAACGTTCAGAAACTGACTTTTACGCTTAGAGAATTTCCGCAGATAGAATTCAGCAGCAGACTAAAAGGGAATATAAGTACACATACTATCTAAAAAATATGCAGGTAGAATTCATGCTAGGCTGCTTTAATGACTGATTACATACTAACCGCATGCTTTTGCAATGACTGTGTTAGATTTTAAAAAAATGTTTGATTTGAATTCACATCATTTATGCTAACCGAGCTTCATAGCAGTGGCAGATATCAAAATTTGTGTGATGATTGCCAGTCGGAATATTAGTTAACAAAACGTCGCTAATGTTTTCATTAACACCTTAACTGCCATGACATATTTTGAAAAAAATGTAGAAGTGCAGAATTTTTTTAGAAATGCGTATTTTGCTCCAATCTTTTCCTAAATATTATGATACCAGGAATGCCTATCATTTACTGGTGTTGCTGAAATTATTTATTTGTCAGAATTACGAGAGTCTGCAAATATACACATGTGTAAAAATTGTGAAAAGTTCATGGCGAGTTAACTTGTCATCGGCACCTGAGGACGCTTGTTGCAATAATAAAGTAAGCATTTGTGGAGTTAATAACTTGTGGGGCGTGGTGTTATAGCAGAATTGAAGTCAGTAAGTAATCAAAACACAACTTTTGTTTAGAAACTTTGTGCCTAGCGCAACTTTAGGAATACTATACAGCAGGGGTTCTCAGGTACGTTCATCCCAGGGAACCCTGCTAAGCTCCATAAAGTGCCAAGGAACCCCCCCCCCCCCCCCCCCCCGATTTAACCGAATTATCGAGGGTATCAAGAAAACAAACAAATGCTGCACGACGTCAACACGCTTTTATTTACTCAATGAATCGTCAAATCTTGTTTCTATTTAGCACAAGACCGGTGCGGAAGCTGAAATTCTCTTCATCTCATGACTGATTAGCGCTAGCAGCGGCGAAGGCCTCGCGACATCCTTCGCGGCGCGCGTTTTCATCTGAGACGCGCTTTGCACCAACGGGCGTACATCCCGATTATTTTCTCGCCACTCAGCTGCTCGCCAACAAATTGTCCGTCCATCGCGATGTAGCCGGTGCTTTTTATCTTTGACAGCTTTGCACTGAGTAAAAGCGAAACTACTGCTTGCCGCTTTTCTTAGCAACCGCTGTCGACGAAACCGCGGCCGCTATCGATGCGATCATGGACGGCGATCTTGCGGTTCAGAAGGCAGACGGCTGACGCACGCACCAAGTCAAAACGAAACTACCTTTCGCTGCAAGAAGTGCGGACGAAACTGCGGTCGCTATCGACGCTGCCATGGGAGGCGACTACGCAGTTGTGAAGGCACGCAGCCGACGCGCGCATCGAGTGAAAACGAAACTACTATTTGCCGCAACCGCTGCGGACGAAACTGCGGTGGTTATCGACGCGATCAGAGATAGCGACTACGCACTTACGGAGGCACGCGGCTAGCCGCCAACGCGGTGTTACGCGCGGCGATAAACGCAAGAATAAAGGCTTTAAAGGCACAATTAGGCACGAAGCGCTTCGGCGTTGCTGTCAGTCACGTGCCGCGTACGATTGCCGCTGAGGACCACGGCGATGCGGACTGCGCCGCTTCGTTTCGGTTGGACGCTACGCCGTTCTTGCTCTTCTGCGGCGCGCATTTGCGGTGCTCCGCATTTTTTCTTTTTTTCCCCCTTCAACGTATAGGTCAGTGCGCACGCTATCGGCACCTACCCTATCTACAAATAGGAGAAAGGCGCATGGTGGTAAGTTACGGCCTCCGAGATTCAAGTGCGAAAGCTTAGGCGCGCTGCCCGTACTCAGAGGTTGGGTGGCTACAAGCTGCTTGCGTATTTATTGCGCAGTTCGCGCGTTGCTGTTACGCACTGTGATGTGCTTTTTGACACTCAGGCATGGGTAATGGAGGTTCTTTAGATCAAGCGCACCTCGTGTTCGCCGTTTTAAACACTTGTCGGGAGCGGGACCAGGGAAAATTTATCAGTGGCTCGCGGAACCCCGAGCAGGGGCCTGCGGAACCCGTAGGTTCCGCGGAACCCACTTTGAGAACCCATGCTATACAGGCTCAAAATGTGCCATTGAATGTATTGCATTTCAGTTAACAGTTTGTCACACTGCACTTTTCTGCAGTGCGGAAACACTTCACTAACTGGAACAGCAATGCACTTCATAACTTGTGGCAGTACTCATACCACATTAGTACCAGTACTGAACTGATGTGAACTCATTAAGCAGGGCAAGCTGTGCTATTAGCATCAAGACAAGTCACCGTAGCGTGGATGAACTTCGTCAACCAGGTCCTGGACTGAGAGCTTTGACACAATGTCAATTTCACTTTTCATTAAAGCATCATCTCTCCCTCTTCGCATATGTAGTAATGATTTAGCTTACAGGACAACACAAAGTCAACTCATCGATTCCTTGCCATTTCGTCTGTTTTATTATCCCTTTCAGACACAAATTAATTCTGTGTGCTGAAAATTTAGCTCTGTCTGTTTTTTCCCCATTTTTGGCACCACTAAATACAGCCAACACCAGAACAGGCAAAAAAATGTTTAAGATTTTGGTGCATATTATTTCTTTACAAATGCGAGCCCCACGCCTGAACTCCAAACATCATTTCAGCTGCACAAGCGAAATAGACTATTTTACGTGCAGTGTATAGTACTTGGAAACACCCAGACACCTTAGAGGTTCACCTGACATAAATATTTACTGTCAGAAAAACAAAGAAAGAAAGAGAGTCCACTATATGGCCACATGCTGGTGCTGCCAGAAGGAACCCAGACGTCTACCTCTGAGCGATTTGTTTTCTTTTTTAACCAGAGAGCAAATAATAAGCAATATTCAAGAGCAGGTCTAATAAGCAGTGACCTAAGATGTATAAAAGATAAATAGAACACTATTAATAATGAAGTCACATCTTAAACAAATGTACCTTGACTATATAGCAGGCCCGTATCCAGGGGGGAGCATAGGGGCCCCCCTCCCCCCCCTCCCCCAAAAAAATTTGAAGGGGGGTGGGGGGGCGGTTTCTCCAGCAGGGCTCCCGCCACCCCACTGTGCAAAGAAACTTGTCAACAGCTGCTCACCATGAGCAAGACTGAGCAGATCTTTCTGTGCTCATGTCCTTTGGCGCTGAGTACATCGACCGAATGTCTTTTTATTTTTGGCTCTGAGTAGCGCTGTTTTAGTTTTATTAATGAAATCTATTCAGACAAATCATTCCGGAAGGAAATCATCAGGAAGATTCATCTCAAAACTAAAAATTTTAAATTATTAATAAAATAGGATTTAAAAAGTCACATAATTTGCATACTTCGATTTTTACCGAAAATAATTACTGAAGATTAAGTGCTTTTCCTCAAATAGCCAAGGCCTTCAGCAAGTGCCCCCCCCCCGAAAAAAATTCCTGGCTACGGGCCTGCTATATATAGTACAATCTTTCTTATAAATACATATTTATTATGCTCTGATATAGCTGAGAAACATGTCAAGATATACTGTTCTCCTGTATCCGTTATCGAGCTTTGACCTAATTTAAATGTTATTGTCATTTGCTGGTTTTTTCTGGTTATTGAGGGTTATCTTGCGATGTGCCAAACTGTTAAATATTTGAATGAATTTTTACCGAAGACCTGCAGCAAATGGAATGGCTGCCCGAATAACATCATAAGCATCACAGACTCATCAGGGTTTAGGGACACTACTACAAATATTTTTACTTTTGAGTAACTAGAATGTTATTCATGGTTTCCTGTGGTTTCCATTTGTACACTTCCGTTGAACTTTTGTTTATTCTGTTTCTTTTTTATTCGAGAAGTTTGTGCCTTATTTGTACGTACTGATTTGCACTGTGTAACGCGCTCACCCCCTCTGTATTGCCATAAGCCCCCGGGGGTAAAATAAATAAGCTGAATTATAAGTGCGGCGTGGTGAAGGGTCATGGAGTGTCTTGCTCCTCGTTCTCCT
This sequence comes from Dermacentor silvarum, assembly GCF_013339745.2. NCBI lineage: Eukaryota > Metazoa > Arthropoda > Arachnida > Ixodida > Ixodidae > Dermacentor > Dermacentor silvarum. Next base: position 62,227 of record NW_023606996.1, on the reverse strand, counting down.
TTTGTCTGTCTTCAGTGCCCCGTGACATCTGCGCCCTGCCGAAGGAAGAGGGCCCATGTCGGGCAGCCATCCTGCACTGGCACTACAACATGGCGCATGGGCGCTGCGAGCAGTTCTACTATGGCGGCTGCGAGGGCAATGCCAACCGGTTCGAGTCGAGGCGTGACTGCGAGCGCGCCTGCCTCTCCATCGGAAGTGAGCACACTGCAGATCACGTCTTCTCTATGCTCTAAGCTAGCAAACATGAGGGGCTATGTACCGTATTTTCTGGTGTATAAAACGAATTTTTTTTTCCAAAATTTTTTCAGTGCTTCTTATGCAACAGTATGACTTATATATGGAATTTACTGAAGGTGGCAGGTGTTACGGCAGCTCTCCGAGCACATGTGCTTGCCGACGTGCGCACGCTCACGTTCTACACGCCTGTGCATGCGCAGACGGTGCGAAATAGATTGTACGTGTTGAAACACGAGACGATTTTGGCCTTTCCTCAGTTATATTGCCGATGGTGTGAGATGGCGCAAGCATCTTGCTTTTCAAACGTTTGTTTTGGCTCCCACATAACTGAGTAGGCGATAATCAATTTGCCCTCTTGCCTTGCTGTGCTGACAACCGCTGATGAAAGCACGGCGCCAGCCCACCGCGAGAGATAGCGAGGGCGCAAGCGAACGTTCGGAGAGCGAGATGCTCGCCTCTAGCTCACTTGTGATATCGGTGGCCGCATGTCCTGGGTGGCCAAAATCTCTGGTACACCAGTTGGTACGTAGCTAAGCGCGTCAAAATCGAGTAAGTACGGCATTTCGCGATGAGGATACGTGCGTGCGAGCACGCATTGCGTGAAATGCATGTGTCTTGTGCAAAGGCGCGACTTCTATATTAACTTTTTCTGCAAAAGTTGCTGTTTTTAGGGGGTGCAATCTATACAAAGGTGCGACTTGTATGCCGGAAAATGCGGTATTCATCTATGTTGCACAGTCCACATTGCACGTGCACCGTTGGTACATCACACTGTATGTACCTTCCTCGCTCATGCTATGGTCGGAGTTGAGCATTCTTGTGCTGAGGTGGCAGTAGTAGTAGTACAGTATAGACCACTTATAACGTAACCACTTATAGTGCAGGACCGGATATAGTGCAGTCTTTTCAGACTCCCGTTAATTTTCCCATAGCACTCCATGTATACACGTATCGCTTATAGTGCAGTTGCGGCAAACGAAATACCGCTTACAGTGCAGCTGCCTGGGAGTACGGAAGTCAACAGAGACGGCGAACTCTCCCCTCAAACGGGCGCCCCAAGGAGTGCTCGAGGAAGAAAGAGAGACGAAGTGGAGGAGAAGGGCACGTGGTGCGAACGAACAGCCAGTGAGGCTGAAACCAGAATCTTGAGTGCGAGTCGTGAAATATGACGGCGCGCATAGCAAGTGAGGACCGCGAAACTGCCAACACCGGCCAACGCGCGCTTCACGATAACGGCAGTAACCGAAACTTCAGGGAGCGGGCGGCGCCGGCACAGCACGGCGAAGGGCGCATGCGGAGACCGTGGAATGTGAGGGACGAGGGCAACAGGGAAGCGGATTTCGCCTCGGCAACTCCGCCGCTTCGGTGGCTCCCCTCGCCCTCTCTCGTAGCTCCCTCACTTTCGACTGTCACCGTGCGCGCCTGCCGACCGGCCCGGCGCCAGCTCGCCGAAGTTTCGTTTTCTGCCGTTATCGGGAAGCGGGCGTTTGCCGGCGTGGGCAGTTTCGTTGGGCGGCCTGGGACAGCCCCGCTGCTTCCCGCTTCGCTGTAGCCGCAGCGTGCAAGGTCAACACGTGACTAGAAAGTAGAGAAAGCATAAAGGAGAAAGAAGGGTTCACTGCCATTTTCTACGCGTGGCTACGGTAGGCTACGGTAGCGTGAATGAGACGTCGGCACGTGCACGCATGTTGCGGCGCAATGCAGAATCGGCGACCTTGCCATTTGAGAGAGGGTCAAATTTCCACCGCATTTTTTTTTTTTTTTTGTTCGCGCGCGACATTAAGGGGTCTCTCCTAAGCTTTTACTCAATGGCGGTGCCGGAGCAATGCCGGTCGGAGGCGCCGCCGCTTGATTTGGTTCAAATTAACGAGATTCGACTGTACATTGAATGCAAACGTTCTAGCCGCATTCCTCGACTGTCGCATATGCGTGGTGGCTCGGTGCACACGTTTTGCATATGTGCGGGCCTTGAAAATTGTTGCTTTGGTTATAGTGCGGTACCGCTTATAGTGCGGATATTCGCGACTCCGGCGACTTACGTTATAAGCGGTCTACACTGTAGTAGTAGTAGTAGTAGTAGTAGTAGTAGTAGTAGTAGTAGTAGTAGTAGTAGTAAAACTTTATTATATATTCAGAAACCAGACGGGCTCCTGCCCCAGTCTCACAGAGGGTGTAGGGGGTGAAAAATGGAGTTTGTCCAGCAGGGTGATGCCCCTATTCCAAGGCCTCACTAGCACGGGCCATCCGCTCAGCTCGTTGGATCAGTCAGAGCTGATCTTCCAGGGCCGTGCTAGACAGCAGCGCCTCCCATTCATTCCATGTGCCGTTTGTTTCACGTTCTTCTGCATGTTCTGCACACTCCCACGTGATGTGAAAGAGTGTTGGTTTTGCTCCACACCACGGGCCAATGTCTCTGTATGCCGTGGGGTAGATCAGGTAGAGTGTGTGCAGATTTATGTAGGTTTTCGTCTGTAACCTTCGCAACACGGTTGCCTACGCAGTGCTGAGTTTGCCGTGTGGGGGTGGATAGATTTTTCTATTTTCTCTAAAGTATTTCAGGCAAAGCAAGGGTCTAGGAGTGTAGGGTCCTCTATTGCAGAGTCCAGGGCAGCACTGGGGTGGTCGCTCTCATTGCATTTTCTTGCGTTCCTTGTTCTCTTACTATTGAGTGGCAATTGTGGGGATGCTAGCTTGTTTTCTCTACTTTACAGTTAAGATACAGCAGAAAGTGGGTTGTCATAGTTGAGGCAGCTACAAGAGACAGTGCTAGTGCTCTATACTGCCAGTGCCACCTTGTTACAAGGTAGTGTGGACATGTGAAGAACTTCGTTGCTCCTGCAGGGCTTCGGGACATTAGTGTGACTGTGGACTTACCATGCATAGTTTGGTTAGCTTCGTGAGCCATCTTGGATAAGGTTTGTAATTTGGCAGCAAAGCACGGTACTTATCGGCATAGGTGAACACCTGTCGTGTAAGGTCCAGTTGACAGTGCTGCGCTCTGGCCATCCCCCATTTATCAAGTAAAGCCTGTCATGGGAAAATTTCTGACCAAGCTCTCTTGGCAGTGAATCCAGGCTTTCTAATTCCGTGGTTCAAGTTCCAATCCAGACTGACAAACGAGGCATTGATTGTCATGCAGGGAATACATACCGGCACAATGCACCTGTGGCATTTGGTTCTCTTTGCAAATCACCTACTTGTAGTTTTTTTTTTCTAAACTGGATTTTGATACGGATGCTCCTGCACACATTTATGTTTCCATGTGCTAGAACCTTATTGTGAAAAACTTCACAATATTCAGAGGAGGGCACATACGCGTTGCATGCAGCACCACAAGCAGGTGCCCTTTATGCATTGTTGTGCTTTCACGGAAGAGCACGATGACTTTCTTTGTGACTATGACCAAATTTTTAACCACAGGTCGGAAAATCTGCCTGCTGCCGCAAGAGTCCGGAAACTGCGTGGAGTTCCGCGAGCGGTGGTACTACAATGCCGAGGAAGGTCGCTGTCACCGTTTCTATTACGGAGGCTGCGACGGAAACGAGAACAACTTTGCCTCGCACCTGGAGTGTGAACAGACGTGCGGTCAGCCTGCTCCGACTGAGGAACCCGAGGAAGAGTTCCGGCATGGTGAGGGACTCGTGTGTGGGACCATTCTGACTATGCGAATAAGAGGGTGAAATACAGAATTAGGGATTTGTAGCCAGCCTAGGCAGAGATAATGTAATGATTCTATTTCTGCACTATTATAGAGTTTTAGCTTGTCAATATACGTAATTATAGTTCATGGAATGCTAGGTTCTCAGGCAGTAATTTGCTGGAAGTGGAGCCACTTGAAATGGTTGAGTGAACAGGGACCACTTGGCAAGTGGGACCACTTGAAGTGGTTTATTTAACAGGGACCACTTGGCAAGTGGAACCACTTGAAGTGGCTTGTTGAACAGGGACCACTTGGCACGTGGAACCACTCAAAGTGGTTTATTGAACAGGGACCACTTGGGAAAGTGGAACCACTTGAAGTGGTTTATTGAACAGGGACCACTTGGCAAGTGGAACCACTTGAAGTGGCTTGTTGAACAGGGACCACTTGGCACGTGGAACCACTCAAAGTGGTTTATTGAACAGGGACCACTTGGGAAAGTGGAACCACTTGAAATGGTTTATTTAACAGGGACCACTTGGCAAGTGGAACCACTTGAAGTGGCTTGTGGAACAGGGACCACTTGGCACGTGGAACCACTCAAAGTGGTTTATTGAACAGGGACCATTTGGGAAAGTGGAACCACTTGAAATGGTTTATTTAACAGGGACCATTTGGCAAGTGGAGTGACTTGAAGTAGTTTATTGAACAGGGACCACTTGGCACGTGGGACCACATGGCAAGTGGAATCCGTAGTGGTCCATATGCATAACTATATGTGGTCTGGACCATATCGCTATCAATGGCCACTTGAAAGCAAATGAGTCCTGGTGTGGTCCAAGTGGTAACATCTTAATGGCCGCTTGAAAGCATGTGGGACCACTTTAAAGACCACTTGGCAGCAAGTGGGACCAGTTGTTGTCCAAGTGGTACCACTTCAATAGCTACTTAAAAGCAAGTGGGATCACTTTTAACCACTTGAAATCTTACTTCAAGTTTTCGGCTGGGAATTACTGGAGACAGACGTGAACAGCCAGATTAGTGGCGCCATCTTGTGGCACAGAGTTTAACCAGAGAGGACACAGATCTGTTATTGCAGAAATTAACCAAATTATGCTTATCTGCTAGCGTAAAACATAGGCAGTGATGCAGTCGACAACATGCAGCTCTTTTTTTTATATACTGCTTCACCGAGAGCACTCAGGTACACGAAAATGTTTAGGTGTTATCGTTGAATAATCAGTGGTAGAACAAAGAATGTTGCTGAAGCCAACATTTCGACAAGGGGACTTGTTTTCCTCAGGACAGCGACTGCTTTCCTTAGCAGCGTTCATGTATGCATAGCTCACTCTCCCCCACCCGATATTTCTTGTTCCACCATTGTTAATCACTTTAAGCCTCCATCTTCCTGTGAACCTCTCTCCTGTTGGATAAAGTGTCACAAGTTGTCGCTACCAGCCTTGTTATTGCCATCCACATTTACGTAAGGAGTAATACGTGCACGGACAAACTAAAACTGTCTATTGTCAAGCTTTCTCAGTTGTCCGAGTCGTGCCCTGCCAACGTTATTACTGTGATTGGCCAATCATGAATGGAGGACGATAAAAAGGGCACAAAATTCAGCAACAGGAATCCTTACATTACTCCAGTCCCCAAGGTTATGTTCAAATATTACGTCTAGCTAGAGTGATGAATTGTGGTCCTGAAAACTTCACCACAATGTTTCTGTGCCAAGAGAGCACTTATTTGCCGAAATAATTGCACTTGAAGCCTGTATGGTCCTTAAAGACAACAGGTCACCAAAGAGAATCCGTGGAGATACGTCATCCATATGTTGGCGTATCACAGAAGTCCTCCATTGTGCCGGTGGTCCTGGGAGGTCATATCCTGCCACCTGGTGAATGACGGATGGCTACACATATAGGGAACACCACTCCCATGAACGTCAACCAATCAAGAGGCAGCATGAGCGAGTTCTTGTGTGATCTGATCAAGTTGGCTCAAGCGAATTTTTTTCATGTTCATATGCAGCCTAATTACCTTTTTATTATTAGTGGTAGACTATTGTTTACCGGATGTAAAGATGAAATAGGACAATGTCAGGAGCTGGTTCTGTATGTGCACAGTACTGGCACCAATGCTGTCTTGTATTTATCTAATTTTCTTGCTCTGTTTTCGGTAAATGTGATGTCTTGGACAACTCGGCACACTTATTTATCGCTTTATCTTGACCTAATCTTTTCCTTTGGGTCTCTTCTAAAAGGAGCCCTGACATAAAATTTGAGGGGTCGTGAAGACAACTCAAATCTGTGACTTTTAATGTCTTGTTTCTTTTTTAATATTGTGTAGATTACCCTGCAGCATGCATGGGTGTTTAAATGAAAGCATAGAGGCCCTCCTCATGTAAGAATTCAAGTACCGGTTTGTAACGTCTTATTTTCCATAAGCCGAAACGTTTAACTGTCAGTGTGACCACTTCGCAGCTAGGAAGCTTGAAAAATAATTTTTACATATGAGTTATTGCCTAGAATACAGCGAGTTTGACCTTAAAGACTTTGTGGTCTTAAATATATTTGACGATGTCTTAAACTTTTTTCAAGTGTCAATCCAATTATCGCCTTAGTTTGTTAATAAGCTTTGTATAGAAATTTCAAGTGTTATTAACACCCTCTGCGACTTAAAATGGTTTGCATCATTGAGATTCGGCTGTATGCAATCGTCTCATCTCAAAGACTGGCCTGCTTATTTGTCTTTTAATGTATAGCACATATCAGTAGCTTACATCACAGTACAGCACATTTTTAAACTCCTGCGCAGAGTTCTGCTTCATGACTAGCGAGGCGGGCCCCTGCACCAACATGGAGGTGCGCTGGTTCTATGACAAGCAGGATGGCGTGTGCCGCGAGTTCTACTATGGTGGATGCCTTGGCAATCGGAATCGCTTCCGGTCCCGCAGGGACTGCGAGGAGCGCTGCTTCAGTTCACAAGGTGGGTTGGCAGCGACAAGCTTCTTGACACAAAGGGGAAAAAAAAGTGTCTAGAAAATATCAATGATCATGAAAGTACTGTTGCATGCCTTGGAAAGTCATTCGTGTCGAATTCCTGCATCCTGCTTTTTCATGTCAATAACCTGCTTATTACCCGAACAAAACAACAGGTCCAAAGTGTGGACATGAGTTATATGCAGTAATGCAAGATCTACTGACTTTTTTTGAGCAGATATGATTACGGCCGCCTTCTACTGATTCACTGATTAATTAACAAAGTCTACTGACTTTACATCCCTTAGTAGAGATGTGCTTATGTACCAAGGTTATAATAGTGCAATAAATGCCCAAAAAGCCTCCAGTGTGTGTTGTTAAAAAAAAAATAAACTATGAAGATGATTCATCTGCACTCACATATTTATCCAAAGGGGCATTTGTTTTTGACATGTAAAGTTTACGTAAAGTTATGCCATTCACCATCAGCGATGGTTTTCCAAGTCACTAAAAATGCTCTTGTGAACCTTCATGTTGGAAAGGTATTGGACAGATTCATGTATTATTCAACCTTCATGTCATTCAACCTCCATTTATTAATTATCTTGCAACAGGCACCTGTGCCGATGACGCCAGACACACATCTAAGCAAATCGAAAGCCTGTAAACAGTGAAAATTCCAAGTAGCAAAAATGAAGGTACTGCTAAGTAGTGTGGACTTGTATGTAATTATGTAGTTCTAAGAAAGGTCTACAGAGGACATAGCAGGTGCATGGCAGGCACAAATTAGATGACACAACAGCCTAGGTTTAGTAAGCCAGCCTCCGACTCAAGACTCGTGTTCCATAGACAATGCATTCTTTCCATTTTCTTTTGTTACTGTTGAATTCTAAGCATTTCTGAGTGTTTATTGCATGCAGGTTTAACGGATATATGCATGCCCTGGTGTTTCACATTTGTATTCTTTCAATTCCAGGTATTTCTTGTGGGTGTTTCTTTAGGGGCAACGCAGTGAGCCTGAACAGTACAGCCCATACCCCATACATACCAGCTGTGTACTGCTCAGTCATGCATACAAGCACTTGCATTTACCGTGTTTATTCAGTTACAAGGCAGTCACGATTATAAGACAAGGGTGCCACTTGGAGGACCCAAGAAAAAAAAATATATTGCCTTATAGTGTGGCTTCACGGCAGTACGCCGCGATGCCGTGAAGCCACACCTAAAGGCAAAATTCGCGTATATGGCGGGTGATGACTTCGAGGCTAAAGATTCCGGGGAAAAAAAAACCTCGCCTTATATTCGAATAAATATGGTATGTGGGCTGTTTATTACGTTGTATTGATCGTGTTGGGAAATAAATTATAGATAATAATCTTTCTTGCTGCAGAGCATCTACATTTGAAGGAGTATGTCTCGCAGTATATCAATTGATTTCTGTTGCTCTTCTCACTTGCTTGCCATCCTACTACTACTACATGCAGACCTGTGCATGCTGCCGAAAGTGCAAGGCCCGTGCAGCGGCACGTTCGCCCAGTGGTTCTACGATCCCGAGACAGACCAGTGCCATGAGTTCACGTACGGCGGTTGCCAGGGCAACGCCAACCGCTTCAACGACCGCGAGTCCTGCGAGAATCGGTGCCGTAAGGGGGCGCCGCTGCCTACAGAGCAACCCCCCATTGAGCGTCCCACACCCCTTGGTGAGTAACGTGAGTTATGGTTGTGTGGTACCTGAAGAGGGCCAGCCGTTTTTGACGGTGACATTCCAATAGCGCAAAGTGAAACGGAAATGGAGGAGGATCCTATTAAATATTTAAACACGAATCAAAGGAAGTGTGGAAATCTGTAAAAAAGAATAGTATTTTTTTATTTGTGCAAATTATATTCATATGAGTTCGCAAAGCAAGGGAACGTGTTTAGTTTACATGAAGAAGACATATAGTTCAACTGTAAAAGGTAATGTAACATGAGGTGCCCTACACAGTATAAAATTAAGTCAAAAATGCCTTATCTAACCCTTTTCAACAACGAAACACACACATACACGTACTTATGTCTTGCACAAACATAGAAAAGCTTTGTGTAATATTTAGCATTACTGCAGCTAGTATGTCCTTCTTAGAAGTCCCTTCTCGTGTGAAAGATGCAGAAACAAGGTATTGTGCACTAGGCCAATGCTACAATGCATTTGGGGCACCATATTGAAGTTAAGTGTAGCATGCGCAAGAACAGTAAAAAATTTACTCCTCAGTTCGTTACCTAGATGGCACCTAGAACAATAGCTACACTGCGTTGATCCACACCGACCGTTCTCACTCTCAAAATTGCTGGGCCCTTGGCATGGAGCAAGAATTTTTCAGGAGGCAAAACAGCGCTCGCTCCGGCATCCTAATAAAATCATGGTGGAGGGCACAGCGCCGAGGCGCCCTGTGTCACTCAACTGAACTCGTGCAGAACTAGAGGACAGGCGTGGCGCACTCGCCGCAGAGGCTCGCCGATTCAAGGCCATCCGGGGCCATCTGTGGCTAGCCGCTTCTACGCGTGAATGGATGTGCTCGTTTCTAAGGCTGGCGCTTACTTCCCCAAATTTCGAAGCAGTGGCACAAACAACAGTACACAAACTCGTGGCAAATGTGGAAGGTGGCAAGACGCCCCATCTCATCTTGCTCACCGAAGCACGTCTCCGCCTTACCGTAGCATGCCTACTGACCTTCATTACATTCACATCAATATTGTGTTAAATTCATGCTACTTATCATTAGGTTGCGAAAGTGCCCTTGTGAATGAGTGAATGTTGTTCGATGCTCAACCCCCCCCCCAAAAAAAAATTTAATATAATGAGAAAATAATAATACACATGGCCCCAGGGCCTCAGCAAGCCCATCTCCTTGATCCTCGTTTATTTTATAAGGAGCAACCTCCTTTATAAATTAAATTTAACGTTCTTATGAAATCACAGTAATGTGAAGAACCACATGAAGCCAACAGACAACGACGACAAGTAGATCATAGAGGGAATTGTTTGTTTAATTAAAATGCAGAAATTATAACTAAAAGAGAAATTAAAGTGGATTACAAAACAGCTGTCCACTGGTGGGATACAAACCCCTGTTATTCCATTACGCGTGCAATGCTCTTTCTTACCTATCGAGCTACCGTGTCGCCGTTTTCCTGTCCACTTTCTTGAATATTTATGTACGTGTACCACAGTTAACCCTGGGAGCATTAATTGGTGCCGTCACTCACAGCCGTGACTGGTGGTGCTGGCTTTCTCATGTACCATTTTGCTAGCCCCCCAAAATTCCCTCAGACGTGACAAACGGGCTCTTATCCCTCACGTGCCTGCTCCCTCCCTCAAAACCTTACAAGGTGGAGGAAGTTTTCCTGAGGAGGATATGGGCTGGCTTAGCCCTCACCCCTGCTGTCACCTGCAAGAGAAGGGGCTTCTTCAAGGACCGCACCAGCTGCCCCAACTGCCCCCACAAGACACCAATGTGTACCGCCTGTTCCGGACTTGCTCGGGCACACGACGAATCTAAGAGCCCTTGCTCAGATGGTGTGGCCTCCGCGTTGACCCACACACTGACTTCAACATGTGGAGTCAAGGAGGCTGTAATTACAGAGCCTTGCTGGACTTCCTGCACGATGCGGAGTTACATTCACATTTAAAAGTGCTTTTTTTAGCTATGCCTTTAGACAGCCTGCCTCTAACTGAAAGAAAAAAAGTATTGTGTTGGGATGTTAAATCAATCAATCAGTCAATCAAAATCAGCCTGTATTTTCACAATGCTTCTCTCCCTCTCTGTTTCGTAGATGTGTGCACACTCCCCAAACAGCCTGGACCGTGCTATGGCAATCTGCCGATGTGGTACTTTGACGCCGTGACTCGCGATTGCCGCAGCTTTACCTACGGAGGTTGCGAGGGCAACGACAACCGCTTTGAGTCTCGGGAGCTCTGCGAACAACGCTGTGGTCGGCTTGCTGCAGGGCCGGGTGAGACCTCCTTTGTTGCCTTCTCACGGACTCTTTCAGAAGCGCCGTGTTACGTCTGTCTGGCATGAACGTGCCCAGGATGCTCAGTGCGTTTCCTTCGGCGTGTTCACGACAGGTGTCATTTAGATTAAGTCAAGCATAGGCTACAAGTTAGGATGCATTTCTCAATATGGCGGTTAGAGCAGGGCTGCTGAAGTGTCAGAAGCAGACAAGTGACACAAGCACACAAGTGTAACAAGCGTCACAAGCGCTCAGGCATCGCAAGCGCCTCAAGCATCACAAGCGCTCAAGCGTCACAAGCGCTCAGGCATCGCAAGTGCCTCAAGCAGCGTCACCATGATGCGTCACGGCACCATTGAGAATATTATTGGCAGCACTTACGGCATTGTTTGTGCACCCTGTTTTGGAAATTGAGTGATAAAGGGCAAATTTTCGTGGACGAATACCTCGACGATAGTTGACGTTTTTCAAACAGTGTAAAGTGCTCTAACCTCCTGTGGCACTCCTCTGCAATACCGCCATTCCAGCATAGGCCTTAAAAGCAGTTATTTAAAAGTTTAGCAGTAAACTTTAGTTAATTAGCAAATCGAGTGCAATGACTACTTGCTTACCTAGTGTCCACTGCACTGAAGGAATAATGAAGAAAGCACCTTCACATACATTGAAAAAGATTTTTTCCCATAAAATAAATTACCTGTTGATAGTGTTTTTCTTAACTAACGTTAACAGAAGCTTGAAATATATTGCCTGTGGCATGTAGCACGATTCTACTTCTTGAGCTGGATTACTTAAAAAAGCCGACATTATTTGCACAAGAAATCAAAATGCGTAATTGCTTATGACATTTTTTTCTAATTAACTTAAGCTAAATACTTTACAGCACATATTGCAATTTATGAATTGCAGTGAATGAATTCGTAAGTCATATCTACATGGAACTGAATTCTGAGGATGGCATCAGTTTCGAGATATGTGTTCTCAAAATGTGTGATGAAATGCACATGGTGTGCTTAAATGCATAAAAGGCATTTCATTTAAAAATTTAGGGAAACAACAGGAGCATTCGTGCCTCAAGTTTGACAGTGCTCATCTCAAAACTGGCATTAGTTTCAAAATTCGTTCCGAGTGGACGTACCTTGTAAAACCACTGGCTTGAATTTGTAAGTGCAGTGTGTGTGCTAATGTAATCAGTTAAAATGTTGATTAGTGAGATTTTGTTAATTAGTCAATTACGCATTTTATTTCTTCTTCCAAGTAATGTCTGCCTCTTTGAGTAAGCCAGCTCAATGAGTAGATTTGTTTTATGTTGCCACATCCCGTATCATCGCCACGTGTATGTGCCAGGCCATGAAGGCGACTCCGAAGTAGCGCGGGGGTAAAGAAACAGAGACGCCACCGCCGCCTTGGCTCTTTGGATGAAGCCATTTTATTCGTGCTGCATGCCAGCTTTCTTGTCTCTCCTACTACGTTGCAACAATATGCCATAGGCGATTTTACAAATTCTGTTAACATTAAAGGAAGTCCTTGACAGATGTATGCCAGTCTGACAACTGATACATCAAAGACAACGAAGCTGTACAAGCGAGATCTCTAAATCTTTCGGAAGCACTAGAGGTCTCTTTGATGGCTCTTGAACACGGCAGCAGTGACAGCTCCCAAGCAGGTTGCATTACAGCACCACAATGTGTCAGCTTTCACTGCTGTAGCTGTACAAACTTCTAGCTGACCTATAATGTGGAGCCGGTAAAATGCGACAAGAGAAACAAAAATTACGGATTTCTGGTTAACAAGGCTGCGTATATATGTTGTTCTCTATTTGAATGAGAGATACGCAAGAGAACTTTTATTTTATAATCATTGATCATTACATTTTAATGTAAATTTGGGGCTTCTGCACACACTGGGTCGCATTTACATTTCACATCGAACATGCTGTCGCATGCTGGTTTTTGCTGCACAAAAACCGTGGCGGGACTCCCCTTAACAGCTTTGCTATAAAACAGGTGGCGTGTGTTTACTTAGCATGTAAACCTTGTTTGATGACCCCTACACCCCTTGCTGTAACTGATCAGTCATGCCTATAACTGTCCTTTGTGTCTGTATAATAGTGCCATTGTCTGAATGCAACATTTGACAGTCAACACATGCTTGTTGACATTGAACGGGAGTTTGTGAACAGGGCTTGACTGCAGTGCATGTTTGTTGTGGTCACTGCTACACTTGGCTCCTTGCGATGTTTGCATGTGCAACTTTTGTTGAATAGCTCGCTGCCTTTTGTCAAACTCTTTGCTCATGTTTGTCTTGATCTTTGTAGCCGTAGAACCACCCACCCGGCATCCGTCTAAGCCTAGGCGCATTGGAAAAGGTAACACCATCCCGTACTAATATACACTTGCATGCCTTCTCTATTGCCCTGCGTGTTCCTTTACTCAGTAATAATTTGATGTATTAAAAGTGTTAAATGTAGTACATACTAATACCTGCAATAATGATTAGTAATATTTAGTGTACTTAATGTTATACCAAAGTGCATTCTAATGGTAATAACGCTTTAATTATACAGCATGTATAAACCAGACTATAAGTCGAGATATTCTCTAAAAAAAGCAGGATAATGTTGCCCCTCATCTTATAGGGCGGTCTTTAGCAAAATGTCAGCCGTCGTCTGGCAACCTACGGCATGCATGCTGGTGAATGCATAGCCAAAGTCATATCTATATTCAAACATGATTCCTGCAATTTTTTTTTTCTTGATGCACCTTCTTGTGTGCTTGTGTGCTCTTTTGCGACCTACCTCATGCGTGATTTTTGTTTTCTGTCTGGCGACTGATACGAGTTTCGGCATGAGGAGGCTAGTTTTCAAAGGCATTCAAGATAAAAGTTGTAGGCTTCACCAAAGCGAACAGCAGCATGGCCGTTCAGCGCCAGTTTGGCGTTTCTTAAAGAGAGAGCTTGTGATATTGGCGTGCACAAAAAAAGGAGCACTATCACCGTGCAACCCACGTAAAATGGGATTTCGTAGGTGTCCTGCAGTGCATTCATAGCTTAAGGACGACCGGTGCTACCACTGACTAAGACGTGATTACCGGTGACTAACACGTGACTACTGGAGACTCTAGCTATGATGATGGATGAACGATGCCGTTGCGAAAATAAGCACTTACCGACATTTTTTTCTTTATTTTCATTTAGAGGTAAGGGGTCGACAATATTCTGGTTTATATGGTAGTAGCACTACTGGATCAAGTTTGTTCGTAAATGTCATGGTGGCAGTGGTAATGGTGGTGATGCGCGGATGTTTTTACAATTTCGAACTGCCCTAATTCTCATTTAACTTAATTTTATTTGGTCATAACAAAAAGACAGCGTACCAGGAAACTGAACTTGCAACTGGGTGAACATTGTTTCTACGCTGTATTGTAGTGAAAGCACATTGGTCACTGCAATACTTTGCATTCCTACATTAGCGTTCCTTTTGTAATAATCTGGAGAAATTTCATTCTGTGACAGGAGGTATGCCTTAAATGATTGCTGTTTAAGTTAGGCTATAGGGATACTATTTTCGTATATATCGCTTTACTTCCGAAAGGCTGAAAAGAAGAGGGGAGAGAGAGAGACTTTTGGCTAGCCCTCCAGCTCCTAGCTCCTCAATATAAACATAGCTAGCATATAGAGAAGATTATCATGCGCTAGTTACACTATATAATGGATAATTCTGCTCTGTTAATGCTGCCAAGGAAAGTAGGGTTTGGTTATTAAGCTGCCATGAGAGATAAGCACCTTAATGTTACTCATATCAGCATTCACTTAATTTTCAGTTCACTTTTGAGTAGAAATTCTCCTTTTTGTGTGTCTGCCACTATCCTGGCTTTTTTTTTTCTCTTACTGGCTGTGCTACATGTCACGATCAGATGTAATCTTTCTAGAGAGGCCAGTTAGTATAATGGCAATAACGTTTAGAAAGTTGAAGAACAACAGAGCACGTGGTTGTGTAGTGCAGACAGTGCTAAGCAAGGCAGCGGCGAAAGCTGCAGAAGCTGTGACTAAACTGTGCAGGTATATGCAAGAAAACGGCCGACGCCGGTGACTGCAATGATGTATATGCTCGGTGGTTCTACGACGTAAAGAGCGGTGTCTGCCTACCATTTGTGTACACCGGCTGCGGAGGCAATAAGAACCGGTTCAAGTCGCCTGAAATCTGCATGAAGTTCTGCTCTGGGGTTACAAGTAGGTGGAGGTGGCCCATCAAATGTTTCTCGCATGTAGATATGGAAGCTCTGCTCTGATACGTGCTGCATGCTTGTGCATGTGCTAATGCGAGCTGACTGCTGTTGCATGAACTGTGATATGAGCAGGAAGTAGTACATTCTGTGGTTGCTGCATGGAACTAACTGAAAAGGCGTGCTAAGTTTCAGAATGTTAAGGATGGTAATCTGGAGTCTTAAGAGATGCTGCTTCAGCTTGCATCAGCTTTACGGCACATCGCATGTCGCAGCTGCATCGGTACCACTGATGAAGTCGCATGGGCTGTACCTGCCTTGTGCAGTAGTTTTACAGAGTGAGTTATTTAGGGTGCGTCAGCCAATGTTTATGGTATCTGGCGCAGATGCCAATGTTATGTTTTCTTGGTAGAAAAAGCTGCCATAAAGAAGAAACTGCCTCCAGATAGTATTCAATCCTGAGTTCATGACATGTGAGGCGTCGTGCTTGTTTGGAGTTGTCATCGTTGTGCGGCCACGGTCATCATTATCAATAACATATTGTCCTCATAATTGCCGTGCTGTTGATGTCATTGCTGTCCTCGTTGTCTTTATGGCATCGTTGGCTGTCATTGTCATGCCATATAATTTCAGTAGTTTTTGTGTTGGTGTCATCTTTGTGGTCATCTTCTTCGCTGCAATGTTGATGTCATTGTCTTTGTCATCATTAAGGCAGCTTTGGCTGTTTTAGGTGGCACTCGAGCCTTTCTTTTGAGCATCTGTGCACAATTTTTATGATTAGCATACGTGGTGAGAGAGGCCCGTGCATGAGCATGCTTCCCATTGGTGTTGCTTTTTACACATTATCAAATGCGTTCATAGGATGGGCAATAAAAACATGCATTAACGGGTAGTACCCTCACCCCTATGAGCCAGTTTTATTGAGTTACATGAAAACAAAAGCATTAATTACCAAATTATATCATTATACCCGAGATTAGAAAGCTTGAGCTAGTTTAAAATTCACATTTTCTTTAGAATAGTTTGTGTAATGGAAGTAGTCAGTCAGGTGGAAACAGACAGTCTTTCCTTTTTTAACCTGCGTGCAGACATATATTACAGTGCACGAAAGCCTGTCGTTATACTATGGAACGCTGAAAAGCTCCTATGACAAAACTGGAATGATCAACTAAAGTTTTTCGTAAAGAGTAAATACTAACAGGAAGATAAAACATTTGTAGAAACACTCTAAGTAACAGCAGGACTGAACATATAAGGGCTGCTGAGTATCAATTTAAAACGCCTATATTATTAAAATTTTTCATAACCATAAGAGACATGGAGATGCAGTTAAAAAAAGAAAAGAAAAAAAAAAGAAAAGAAAAGGATTCTAGACATTTTTTGTAAGCTGTATGACAAGGAATTCTGGCACGGCTGTGGACATCTTGAATAAGGGGACATTTTTGTGACAGTAAGATCGAGTGAGGGATTTAACCGTTAGTAGTGTTCAGAGCTGTCAGCAAAAGCATGCCCACATTTCATTTTGTAATAGCTTTAACAGCTCTGTGCACTTTCATCTGTCAACTTGCACTAATCATGGCTAGCAATCGTTCACTAGAGCTTGGAAACCAGCACACAAAGCTCACAACTCTCAATGACATTCTGGCTCACGCATTGTTTCCTAATGAAGCTGAGTTCCTCACCTAGCAGAACCGCACCCTGAGGCACTGCTTTGATCCTGGTGCTTGCAGTGGACACCCCCGAACACGAAGTCAGTAAAGCCGACTCGGACGATAAACAGATGCCACCGTCTCCTCGGGAGCGCGAGAGACCAGACGAAGAGTTGGACCCACGCGTGAAGCCACCGATGATGGTCACGCCATTTCCGGTACCGTTCCCCTTGACACCGGCAGCTCCACCGCAGACGCCAGCACCGGAGTGCCTGCCATCAAACTGCGAGGATCTGCAGTGTCCCCTTGGGAAGAACCAGACTGTGGACCACCGTGGTTGCGTCCAGTGCCGCTGCAGCAACCCTTGCGAGGTAGGTGTTTATCTGTTGTCATTGTCAACAAATATGACCTGCAGGTTCTGTGGAGAATAGGCTGAGAATGAGGCCATAGAGGTGAACAGAAAGAAAGAGATAGCAAAAAGAAAAAGGGAGTATACCTGGGGTGGGAGTGCTAGGAAAATGGTAAAAGAAAAAAGATAAGCCATTCAGTCACAACTTAATTATGACTGACAGTTGTTAAGGGGCTACTAAACAGAAATATGAAGTGTAGCTGGTTTAGTTAATCATGAGTCTGGACAATATCGAGAAGGATAAGTCCCAGCACGAGCAGAGGCTTGGAAATCCGGTAGATGCGCAAGAACGAAAGACAAATGGTGACCAAAGATGGAAGTACAGTTAAACCTTGAAATAATAAACTTCATGAAATTGAAGTGTTTAGCATTTTATAACTTCTTTTCCATAGAACACCATGTATTTAGAACCTCAATATAATGAAGTGTGTTTATACACGATTTCAATATAATGAAATTTCACTTTGTGGAATCAAAGCCACTGGAAACTTGGCTCTCACGTATCTGTCACCAAATTTTCCGACACGGAATGCCTTTAAGATTTCTGCCGTTCTCTGATCATGGTGGTATTCTAAGCCGGCTGTGGCTTCGAATCATGGTTCGCACCTATATCCATTAAAGTGCATAATTATACTAGAGCTTCTTTTATTGATTAAATCATTCCTATATGCTTGCCAAAATCACTATTCAGTTTGAATGTCTCAGTAAAGTGCAGTGGGTGATTCTAATAGATTGATTGTAGTGCTATACTGAAACCTGTATCATAAAAATTACACCCACAGATGTGTTATGCATTGTCAGTTTATGTTGTAAGAAACATTTTAGAAGATAAGCAGGTTTCCAAGTTCCCTTTACATCTGCGTTAAGAATAGTCTGCTCTACATCGAAGCATCATATGACACTTATCAAAGAGACAGGCTTTGCATATGAGTCAAGAATGATGACCGCAACTTTAGTTGTTCGCATCTTTTTTTGCAGACCTTTTCGTGCCACGAAGAAGAGCTTTGCAGGATTGAGGCATACCGAAGTGCCGACGGCAGCCCCAACTATCGTCCGGTGTGTCGCCTAGGTGAGTGTTTGCCAAGACTTTTATTGTGCTTTTGCTTTGCCCGTCTTCTGCTTTGTGTGTTTATACTCTGAACTGCCCCATGGCAGTCCTTTGAGCCAATGTGTTGCATAGCTTGGTTTTCAAACATTTCACATTGAGGAAACAGGAGTCATGGAACAGGGCAAAATGAAAAACAAATCACCTGACATGGGCACTCAGGGGGGCAGTGTCACTTGCCACTGAAATGTGCCATAATCATTCTGAGGCATCAGAATAACACTGTTGTAAAGCAGTCAGTAGAAGTACTGGGAAATGCTCCAGCAGCACCCGCCGCGGTGGCTCAGTTAGCTAAGGCGTTGTGCTGCTGAGCACGAGATCGCGGGATCGAATCCCGGCCGTGGCGGCCGCATTCGATGGAGGCGAAATGCAAAAACGCCCGTGTGCTTGCGTTGTATTGCACGTTAGAGAACCCCAGGTGGTCAAAATTAATCCGCAGCCTTCCACTACGGCGTGCCTCATAATCACAACTGGTTTTGGCACGTAAAACCCCAGAAAGAAGAAAAAGAATGTTCCAGCAGCAGCTCTTTGCCGCGTCAAAAGCTGCACTTCATGTGAACTTTGTCCCTGCAAATTTTTAGTCACAATTGTGTTATTTTTTGGGAAGTATAACAGTGAGCTATGTTTTATCCACAAGAGTGTAAAGGAGTTAACTTGGCATCAGTACAACCTTAATTCAGTAAACCTCAATTTCATTGCAAAGTACAGGCCGATAAGACGTAGTGTTTGCCAAGTGCTATTCCTGTGAATGTGTGTTTCTTCACGACAAGGTGTGCGCATTGCCATTGAATAATAAAATTTGTATGTCATGTGTTACTGTTTTGATAAATTAGGGCTGAATGAGACCAATAAGACAAGCCGAAATAAATAGTTTAAGCGCTATGACATTGGTTGGTAAAAGTGTTCCGCTGATCCAGTTTTTGTATATCACTGTTACATTCAACAGTGAACAAGGTAATGCCTGGTGTCCTCTGTTTCTTTTACCATTTCTTGCATCGAAGCTGAAGGAGCACTGACACAACATGTTTTGCTCGTCAAATTTTTTTTTTGCATTAAATGAAGTTTCAAGAAGGCCCTATAAACTCTAAAAAAATTTACTGGTAAGCATAAGAGTCCCCTGGATAACTTATTATAATACTTGTTTCTGTAAAACAATTCTTGCTTCGATACTCAGAAGGTGGATGCCTCACTCTTTCTGCCATCGCTGCGGCTGCTACACACGAGCGCAGGGCTAAGATATTCATGCAGCTGTCTTGTTTATATTTTTACGAGCGATGCCATCACACTTAGTCTTGCTGCTACATGAAATCAGCAAATCTTGCTCGGTCTCACAACATCGTGATAACGCACACGATGCCAGGTCCACCATTTTGAGACCAACATAACTGTCAAATTAAAATATGCAACATTTCTCAACCGTTGAACGTTGCCCCAAGATAAAATGAACGTTGCCCCAAGATAAAATTAGAGGACGCTTGAGCTTCGCCTTTAAGAGTGGAACGCGATAGCGTTATCGGACTCCGTTTGCATCACATTTTTCTTTATGAGTAGGCTTCACTGCAACACACAACGTGGGAAAGCCAGCTTACAAAGACCAAGTTTAAACTGATTCCCTTAATATCGGCTTCACTTTTAAATGCAAATGCATTGCTGGGAAGACGTTTTTTCAGGGACCCTTTTTATTATTTTATTAATTGTTTTTTGTTGCCCGGAGGCGCACGCGTGTCCAAAATTTAGAAAGGCTCGGTTTTCAACATTCTCCTCAATGTTGCCTAAAACCAAAGTACAGCGAAACACCATCAGAATTGGTGGACGCTTAAGCTTCGCCTTTAAGAGTGGAACGCGATAGCATTCAAAGATCCCTGGCTGCTTATCAGGCTTTTTTCTCGTATATTCAAATTACAATCCGACGCTATCACGTCTGTAGGTTGTGGTTAAGTCGTACTTTACGATTTTTCTGACGGATTTTACTTTGAGAAATTCAATTTTTGTTCACTAACGCCATACCCCATGCGGAGGGCCTGAGTGGTCAGGGTGGTTCGGGATGATGTGGTTCGGCATGATTACTTCCACCAGACGCCGATACTTAACGGCGACGCCGGATTTCCTGCGACACGGGGCCCTTAACACTATCGCATTAATATTTGCCAAGTCTCATCCTTTTACGTGTGAGAAGTATTCTGTAGAATTTCTACAACTTGAAAAACAAACAATATAATATTTTAAACAAATGGGTCACATATAAAGAAAAAAGAAAACTGCACTTTCTGCAAACCAAACAAACATTCTAAACACCATCACGAGAGCATTTCAGCAGGAACATGAAAAGGAGCAGAAGTATGTGAAGCTGCAGAACAACACTGGCACAAATTCGTTAGCGGTAAAATTGACGTGTTTCTGCTGTAGCTCGAGGCGACACTTTTGACATGTGCGATTTCACTGTAACAAGCGTTTTTCTCATCGAACAGTGAACAAGCCCGGCCACTGCCCCGTAGCCGAAGTCGAGGCACAGCCTGCAGCTGTGGTCCGAGCCGACTGCCGAGATGTTTGCCGAGTGGACGCCGACTGTCCCGATATCCGCAAGTGCTGCTACAACGGCTGTGCTCACGTCTGCGTCCAGGCTGTCGTTACTGGTGGGACTGTGTTTTTTTGCCTTAAGAATCGCTTCTTTCATCACATTGGTTGTGTACTAAGAGTGTGTGAATATTTGAAATTTGAAATACAAATTGAATACATAATCCCTGCTAGCCAAATCATACTTGTTTTGAGAATTCACAACTTGAAGTTGGCTAACATTTGATATTTTTCGAATATATAAGAGATAAATGCACTTATTGAAATCTCGAGAAAAATAGAACAATATTTGTGAGGACTGTTCCGAATGATTCTGGTGCTGAATAGCTGAAGTTGGTTGCGCAGAGGCACCAGTTTCTGAGCGACCACACAGTGCAGATAGCTTCTGGTGAATAATTTCTAGTCACTCAGTGAGAATGCCTCGCTTTTAGGCAGCGTGTATGTGAATTTGATCCAACTTATTATTTGGTCAGTCTTACCATGTTTGCATTCCTTTGAACAATGTGCAGCGATTCAGTAACCAACTTTTCTCCTTCAGTGAACACAACACTCTTAAGTGCATCTAGCAACATACTGTTTTCTTGTTTTATTACTGTCATTGCCACGGTACTCCATATAGTAATTGAAAGCAATTGTTTATCATTTACAAGCTCCTCAGTTGTTCAGATGTGTAAAAGCCCTAGCAAAAATTCTAATACAAAAACTAATTGCCTATTAGGTTATTGACACTAATACAGTCTATTAGGTCTATTAGTGTATTAGTCTAATAGATATTGGTGTATTAGTCTAATAGGCCTATTAGTCTAGCAGGTCTATTAGTGTATTAGTCTAATAGGCCTATTAGTGTTAGTCTAATAGGTTTATTGCTGTGAAAGAAAATGTTGCGATGCACCAGATAACGAAAAACAGGTAAAATTGCTAGAAGCATTTATTAGCACAGCATGTTTTTTTACAGATTCCTCTTTCGAGATCTTCGTCAGGTCAGCAATCTTGATTGAGAGCTTTTCTTTGACTTCGACCAGAGGACGTCCTTTTGAGGAAGTGGTTAAAATACCTGGGCACAAAAATACACACATATAGAAACAGTTGAAAGCAGGGGTGCTAGTTCTACCACTAAACGTTAATGTGGCACTATTTGCTTCCAAATTAGAATAATGTGGATCGCCAATATTTTAGGGCAGTTGATGTATGCTAGCTCAAAATGTTTATCATAATAAAAAATGACGCTACCTGACATGACAGGACAATTATAAAGCACACAAAATCAACATAAGATGTGTGTTCCATCGAAACTGTAGACAGATAGGAACTCTAGGCAGAAATCTTGCCCAGCATTGTTGGAAACAGGCATGTTATTGCTGCAACGCACACAGCAATCGGCCCGACGGCACTGTACTTACGTCCACTGTCAGGATAAAAAAAAAGAAGAAAACGCTTCATACTGTACTACAGAAGCATAAATAGGAAGTATAATTACCTCGAAATGGTAAATCGGCGCCGGGGAAGACGTTGCACATGATGCACGCTGATAGATCTACAAAGCCGCGAAGGACAGGGGTAAAACAGTTGCCTTGCGTTGTTTTGAAGCATTAACAGCAGCCATAGATAAAACTATCCAAATATACTACTGTACGAATGAGATTGAGTTAAAAGTCATTGTAATAAGCAAACACTTTCTTTTACAGAGAGTACCCCCTCACAGGCGTCTACAACAACGCAGACTCCAATTCTAACTCCTGAGCCAACAAAAGAAGGTAAAACGCTTACTCATTTTTAATACCTGTACCTACTTGCACCAAAAAACAGCTTTGCCTAAAAAAACCTGCAGAAATGGGACTAGGGTTAGTGAGCATAACATTTAACAATAGGGTTCATTGTAGTGTGACCTTAGGATCTGATCTATGGCGTTACGACGAAAACAGATTCACGAGTCGGTTAATTTGATTCAGAATAATCTAACTTGGTTTCTTGCAGACCTGTCTCCGCACGGGCACCGGCCGTCGGAAATGGCAGCACACGCAAAGCCCGAGGTGACAGCCAACGCCGGCTCTGACGTGACGCTGTCGTGCCTCGACCGGCCGTTCCTGATAGTGTCCGTCACGTGGACCTTCCGAGATGAGTCGGTCGAGAGCAATGAGGGGCGCTTCAAGATCTTGGTCGACGGCTCGTTGCACATCTCCCAGCTGACGGGCGACGATGCAGGCCCCTACCGCTGCACTGCCGACGACGGGCACCAGCAGGTGTCACATGTCACCAACCTCGTTGTTTTCGGTGAGTTCAGAAGGAGGTATCCATAGTGCATTCTTCTTTCTTTTCCTCACCAGCAAACTTCAGCAAACTTTGTCAAACCTGGTTGCGGCAGTTCTCATCATCAAGCTGCGTCAATGCAAAGCTGCGTCAATGCATTCCTGACATTGCAGCTGCGTTTGACTGCAAATTGGTAATGTTAAAAGTACTGTTGCATGAAGGTGCATGCAATGTGGGCCTCAGCAGTTTTACACAGAGTGTGCAACAAATAAAACATGGTAACCTGAGTGCACGGCTTTGTGTACTTAGGTTTGTGCATGGCTTCGTGACAGTGAAGAGTGTGCTGAAGGCAGCGCGCTCACACCGTCACATTTAATTTGACGCTGGCAGTTCGGCCCTTTTGTATCCGTGCTGTTTCAGGCATGTGCCTGAAACAGGTCGTTGCTGTTCCCATTGTTAGTCCTTCTGGTCTAAGTCTCGCAGCACTACACTTATTTTTCAGAGGGTAAACGGCGAGATTTGTCTCCCGAGTTGGAAACTCTGAGAGTACAATGGTTGGCTTGAATCATGCACAGTGAAGTACACATAATTTGGTGGAGCTGAAAAAAAATTTCAGAGAAAAAAAAAAAAAAGAAATGCCGTGTGGCAAAGCCAGCTTTGCATGAGCATTTATTTGATTCATCTGCTGTGTTGCCTCTGTAGTGGCACTGAGCATGAAGTAATGGTTTTGATTGCAAGCTTTGGTATGCTGCACTCCAGTAGAGGAGGGTGGGGGCAAATGTAGAAACGCTTTAAGTTTTTGTCCAAATGCACACTCTGTATTGTATGGTAAAAGCAACCCAGATGGTCTTAATTAATCGAGAGCCCCTCAATGTGGCATGTCTTCCATAGCCAGAGTGTGAATTTAGGACAAAAACTGCATTCGTCGATCAGGTGGTCTGTATTTGTGCATGGTCATTTGGGATGCTAGCTGCTACAAATGCTATAACAAAGGAAAGTATAGTACTTGGTATGACTTGGTGCACATTGTGTTATTTTACCTTCGTGTAAAGTTCACCCGACTGCATGCCCAGGTGGTACTAACACTGCATGCAAAATCCGTGCATTTTGGTTGTGCATGGTACTGTGTGTGATTATTAATGTTTAAACACTTCCAGCTGCTTTTTAGTGCAAGGGATGTCGCTATTTGTAGTTTAAAATTTAGTCAAAATTTGTAGTCTATTAACACTGTGTAAAGGTGCAAAAATGTTTGGTGTATAACTGCCAACAAGAGGAGGTCTCAAAGTAAACCTTTTAAGGGATCCTCCTATCATTACTGCTTTAACTGATTACATAACAAGGCAGGTGAATAACTTAGCAGCAGGCTTACAATTAAGGGATTAAAAATGCAGAAGCTAAAAATAAGCAGTATATAAACTAAACTAGTACAATTAACACAGTTTCAAACATTTTGATACTATATACAAGATATACACACATCGAGAGAGAAGGAGAGAAACAGAAAGAAAAAAAAAATGCTTGGTGTATTTAGATTTATAACTGAACATTCAAACAAACTCTCATTAATGATATAAAATGCCTAGCTCATTGTACTTGTGTATTCTTGGCTGGGGAAAAGAAATGTATAGCTATAACTTTCTTGAAGCGACAAGAATAGTGGGGTACGAGGGGCTTGATTTTTTGTTAGTCACAACCACACAAAGTTGCCAATGTAGAGAAAGCTTGACTTTATGTGGTTGGGACCAACTTTTCTAAAGCGATAGCAAAAATTCAGACATGAAGTGGGGCTTATCTTATAAGTGAAATAGCACTGCGGTTATGAGCTAGACATGAAACACATGATTACCGAGTCAGTGCGATAATCTACGGACCAGCTGCCATATAAAGTTGCCCTGTCTCCTTCAAATCAATACGCCAGCCATGCCATGGTTCTGCACATACCATGAACCACACATATTTTTTTTGCCGACCTTTTATGCTGGCTGATCTGTAAATCTCCTTGACCTGCCAGAGGAGGGTGGTCCGATAACCTGGTCTTGAATATACTTTGGTAGACTACAGCATTCTAGCCAGTTTGTCTTCCGTTGTTGTAAGCAGGCCTTATTCTTTTTCATAGCATTAACTTATTGCTTAGTAGAAGGCTTTCATCAATCTTAATTTACATGGAAAGCACCTCTGCCAGTACAATATTTTCAGCATTATTGTAAGCTTCAAGTTCAAGCTGCTGAAAAGAAATCACTTGACGTCGAAATATTCTTGTCCTGAGCTAACCTGTAACTCCAATGCTAGGGCACAGGGTCTTGAGGTGACCTGATTGCTACGTGCATTCTAACACTAACATTGCAAATGAAAGGGCATAGAAAAGTGTAGATGTGCAACCTGGAGCTAATATACAAATGAATGCTATTCTGCACCATGCACTAAATGCACAAAATTTGCAAGCTGTATGCAGTACACAAAAGAGTGGTGGCTTGCATCTTTGTCCAGTCCGTTAGGTTAAGAGAGTGAATATTTAGATTGGCAGTTTTGCAGAAAACATGAGACGCCAACTACGCTTGTTATTTTGTAGCTTCTCATCACTTTCTTAGCCCTACGACACCCTTGCCTCATACCTTTCTATTTTGCCCTTCATTTTGTGTTGGAGTAGTACTTCAGTTGTAGGTCAGTAGTCGAACCTCTATATAACGAAATATTGGATATAATGAAACATTGGATATAACAAAGTAAGTTAGAAATGTTTCTCATCAATATTGGCATGTAGTGAATGTAACATAGAATATAGTGAATATAACAAAGATGTTTTCACAATGGATGCGACTTCGTTATGACGAGGTTCAGCTGCGTAGTGCATTTACTCTTTTCTACGTACTGTCTTGTGCATGTTGGAATGCTGCAAGGTATCTTGAATGAGTTGCCTGTTTTGATAGTGTGCTTTGTTGTAGCATAAACAGCACACCACTGTTAAACACTACACTAACCCTGCATGCACCTTCCCCTCTCTCATTTTCCTCCTTGCAACCCATTTCCTGTCCCCCTCGACGCATGGTTCCTGCCACCACAAAACTCGCCGTCACTAACCCCTACCAGTGCCGGCGACAATCAGGCCCTCGAGCGCGACGGTGACCGTGACCGTGTCAAGCACGGCACGGCTGGCATGCTTGGCCGTTGGCTACCCGACTCCCGTCGTACAATGGTACCGGCACGGCAAGCAGCTGCCGCAGCGGAGCGCGCGCTACGCCCAGCTAGCGGACTTCACGCTCGCCATCCAAAACGTCACGCTCGAAGACGAGGACATTTACATGTGCCGCGCGTACAACTACCATGGCAAGCCGGCCGTCTGGAAGGTGTCCCTCTCCGTGCTGCCGTTGAGTCGGGAGCCGACAGTGCCGGGACGCCGGCGGCGCCGCGGTCATGGCTCACGGGATTCATCATTCCGGCGCACAGGCAGGAAAATATACCTGACCGGCAACGGTGCGTAGCAACGCACAGGGGCGCGAGAGGATGGGAGCGGTCACTCTATACTCAGCGTGACCGGCAGCCTGTCTTATCGCGATGGCCATGCTTTGAGTTAGTTGTATATGAAATTCAGGAAACTGTGTAGCTAGTGCGCCTCACTTCAGACTTTTTTTTTTTTTTTTTGTCCTTAGGTCGTTGTCATGGCAAGAATGGTTTATGTGCATTTGAGCACAAATTGAGCACATTATATCTTCCAGAGTATCATCTGCCTTAGCAAAGTTTTCAGTGTGTTCTTGAATCGCTATACAGATTGCAGATTACAGGCAACCATAACTTCTTCGATTGCTTGTCAAAGGAACGCAAAGTGTGAGGCTGTTACTGAACTACATTTCAGGAAGCTATCTGACGTCTTGGAGCTCATGGAAGATTACAATTTGAGTAAGAAATGGCGAGGCTTAAGAAGTAATTTATTGCAATCGTAAATTTAAGTGATAGAGTTCGAGCCTCTGGCACAAGGTGCAGCACAGGAGAATTCTAGTTAGCCTGACACCGGCTTTTTGTATCACAATGTCTGTACATATGTATGCACATGCTTTTCATAACATAAAGACATAGCCATACAGGATCTGTTTTCCTTTTCATTTTCTGACCAAGTTTTTGTGGCCAATCAAGAACTTGACGCAGTAGCTGCCTGTGCAACTTTAGAAGTTACGAACTGCCACGTTCACAATAAACATCCATCTTTATTAACTGAATTTTTGTCACTTCGAAGACGGCACAGATGGCAGCGCCATGTCTTTCTGGTTGGTAGCCAAAAGGATCATAAAGGCAGGACCATACTGAAATTGGTTACTTCGCTCATTCTGCAACCTGAACAGGCAGCGTGAGTATGTCGCTGCAAGACAATTTGCGTTACAACGCTGGTGGGAAGATACACCGTGCATCTTAGGTCTTTCCACTATAGCATTCATGCACGAATGGATTGCCGAGATGTAGGCTGAGCAGGGATCATCCCAAACTTCTGAGGTTTAGCTCGTCGCCAAAAGTGCGTGAGCTGCAGTTCATTGCAGTTACGGTGCACCTTCCCCAGCAGAGCCAAAATGCACAAAACAGAATAAAAGACTTGTGAAAGCCAAGTGTACATATGTCACTTCCAATAGGCCAGTGTTGTATATTTGAAGAGTATCTGTCACTTGGTCTTGTGCGTCTGGGAAGGTACGTGTTTGGCTTAACTTGGCTTAACTGCTTGGAAAGAGATTGGAATATAAAGTGCAATATGAACGGTAGTAAAGTTACTCTGCAGTAAGGTTGCTTAAGCTTGCTTCTGAGGCATGTCAGCTAGACACTTATAGAGGATGATAGCTTGACGCTTTTTACAAGTTAACAAACTTCATAGTGAAAGGTGGGTGCTTTACGCAGATCTGTGCTACATATTTAAGCGCTAAAAGCTAAAATGTGCTGCTTTTGTGACAAAATTCCACACAACGAAATGGTGGGAATAGGTTAGCATGGTGACATTAGAGTTTGTCAATTAGTGTACATTATGTTCTTAATATCAAAAAGATTGTGTTGCCAAAAGCAAGCACACTTACATGTCACGAAAGAGAATAGCTCTGTAGAATGTGATTTTATCATGGTACTTTTAGACAGACAATGTTGCAGTTTTGCAAGCCTTTCTATCTGTTGATGTTAGTTAAATTTTTTCTCCCAGGACATCCAGGCAGAGGATTCTTCAATGTGTCGTCGCCGTACGGTGACACTTTGCAATCAGGGAGGCCAACTTACATAGGTTTATTAGAAAAAAGTAGGATACATCGACTAGCGGCAGCCGATTATCTTCTCCCTCGCTTCGACCCTCTCATGTCTACACATCTACACACTCTTTTAAAGTACCATTGCGAATTGGGATGGTACCCTTATTTTACCCCTTATTTTGATGGGTACACAAATTCTACCCATAAGTTCTTGTACATGACATGTCTTTTCAAAGTAGGTGGTACCGCCAACAATCCACATTGTTACCGCCTCCTTTTCTAGTCCGGTTGTTGGAACACACAGCCCAACACCTAAATGAATGTCACATGGCCCTCTTGCTTGTAGTTCACACACCTCGGTGCAACTGGCATGCCCCGCGAACACATAGATCATCCCATGAGCCACCAAACCCAGACATTCTGCAGAATCATACTTGCTTGTGACGTTGCCGCCAGGTCTCTCGTTACGTACATATGCTTGACGGCGTAAACTGTGTAGTATCTCCCACACTGAAACGGAAATGCCGCCACCTCCATCCGTGCTTGTGTTTGTGTTAGCCCACAAGAACGTGCCTATATGCTGCTGAGTGTGACACGCACGCGGTGAGGTGGCTGCTTGGCCTCCCTAAATGCAGAATGCTGCCGGACGGCGATGAAGATGCTTGGAAGAATCGTCTGCCTGGAAGTCCTGGGAGAAGCAACTTAACTATGTGTTTCATAATATACAATGGGATGCACTGCCAGCTAGCACTGATTTGTAGTCCAATAGCTATATAACATTTCATGGCTGCAGATGAAAAAAAAAAAAAAAAAAATTGGCATTCTGCCTCATCTGGTTTGTGCATGCAATCAACATGTGATAGCCTGACCTTAGTGGGACAGCAATATTGGTTTGCATTATCTGAAAGTACAAATTAAAGGAAGTCTCTAATAAGCTCCTAACAATTGTATGGCTACTTTGCGGGATGTTGTTATCATGCCCAAATTAAAAAGCAGGCTGAAATAACCTCTTCACATAAACTTCACATTGTGCACAGACCTTGAACGAGAGGATGGCACACATACATATATACTAGTTAATTGCTTGTGTGTGTCAATTACACATAGAACTATGTACAGTCTAACGTCGTCATAATAAAGTTGCATCCGGCACGCAAATACGTTCACTATATATTCAATATACATTACAATCATATATTCATTACACGTTGATATTGGTGAGAAACGTTTCAGATTGACTCTGTTATATCCAATAATATGTCATGTCTGGCTTCGTTATGTCGAGGCTCAACAATATATAAATGCGTCAAACCTGCATAAGTTTCACAGTGGCCATAGATGCTCACAGTGTGTGCAGAAATGTACAGTGCACATACAGACAATGAATGAGAACGTGAGACACACACTTGGTCTGTCATCTGTGTTTACTGTATAGCACATCCAAACATGTCAAACCAACTGGATTAGCCTTGTGGCACATCATCCAGAGTAACCAGCCTTGATATAGCGAAGGTTCACTGCATTAAGATGACGCTGCGCTTGTGAGGGGTTACTGTGAAGAAGGAAGGCAGCTGCTCATAAAACAGTTGCCACTGGCACTTCTTTTTGCATGGCTGCACTTGGCTTTCATGCATACTCGTATGACTTTAATCATCATCATCATCAGCCTATATTTATGTTCACTGCAGGACGAAGGCCTCTCCCTGTGATCACCAATTACCCCTGTCTTGCGCTAGCTGATTACAGCTTGAGCCTGCAAATTTCCTAACTTCATCACCCCACCTAGTTTTCTGCCGTCCTTGACTGCGCTTCCCTTCTCTTGGTATCCATTCTGTAACTCTAATGGTCCACTGGTTATCCTTCCTACGCATTACATGGCCTGCCCAGCTTCATGACTTTAATACTGAACATTTATTTCTTGTATAGAGGTTCATCCATGAAATAAAATTGGAGGAATTGTGGCGCTTAAAGGGACACTAAAGGAAAATGTGAAGTCGAGCTACGTCAATGGATTGTTTGTCTAGAAGCCTATAATCGTTTTCCGTGTGCCAACATATAGTTTTTGTTGCGTAGAAAATTGCCACCGAAGGTCCCGCCGCCGCTCCTAAATTTGAACTGCCCGTGCATGGATAAAATGGATTAGTTGACATAATCTTCATGTGACCGGCCTCTGTGCTACTATGAATCAGCCAGTGCCAATGTCACAGGAGAGATACCGCTGTGCACAACAGGTTGTACCACTCTGTTCTTCCAGTTTCGTCATTTTCTCACTTACAAAAGCTCTGTTCTCGATACGAACAATGAATTTGTTATTACAGAAGCCTAAGCCTTAAATATAGTTCGACAATATTTTCCTTTAGTTTCCCTTTAAGTGTTGAGAAAAATTAGTATAAAGCTAGGTGGTACAAGCACTAAACCCTGACTGGGAGTGCTCCCCAAGCCCAAGGTCTATAATTTAATAAATTAAGTAAAAGAAACAAGTTGGTTATAGCTAATATTGTGCAACTTTGTCAGTTCTTTGCTGACTCTTCCTGTTTGCACTGACTGATGGTGAAAAGGTCACAGACCTGCTATTGAGGCAGCATGGCCCCGAGGCTAAAGGCATTTTTTATGTCACCTCAGCAGCTCATTGTCCAGTCTGTCTGTTAAGCGAGGGGGATTTCTCAATTGGTGAGGCTTGATGCCAGTCAAGCCATGACTGACTGAAACATGAATATCTCCTTGCAAGCAGCTTCCATTGCGGGGTGTAAGCTGCGTGACTTTGGAAAGAATTAACACTGGGTGTATGTGCAAGCATGCATGCGTGTGGGGCAAGCATTTTCATTTCATAACTAAAGTCTCCATTGGGAGGTACTGAGTGATTGGTTTAGTGAATGCGGAAATGTTCCTGCTTCAAGCGCAGTATGACAGCGGTCGAGTTCAGGCACTCAGTGAACTCTTTTGCATCTCGTTGCAGAGGTCGTGACAGTCGACGTGGTGATAGCTACCGGTGAGAACCGTGTGGGGGCACCACTGCAGCTTGACTGCTATGTGACCGGCTCTCCCGAGCCACGCGTCTCCTGGCTGCATGACGGCAAGCAAGTCGAAACGGACAGTCATCATGTGCTCATGGAGAACCACACGCTGTTGATTCCGTCGGCGGCGATGTCAGACGGAGGCGAATACTCCTGTCAGGCGGACAATGGCCACAGCAATGAATCTGTCTCGGTTCACATCATCATGGACGGTAAGTCGTGCCATGAAAGTGACCTTTGTGGGGGTGGGGTCTCCTGGCTATTTTGTGCCACATCCCAGCAGACGCTGGCTTGCCCTCTTTCCATAGCATTCCTCCAGCCTACGGGATTTCGTAGAAATTGTCTCTAAGCATTACTGTTCTAAAGAACAAGATTGGGCAGTTGGTGTGGGTTCATAATTGTGTGCAGTGCAAAACAATCTCCAATGCTGGTAAAGCAACTATTTTCTTTACCTGTATGATTTTTTTTTCTTTGCCCATGTTCGCTTGCCTGTGTTAATTGCTTTGATTATTTGCTTTTGTTTGCCTTGTCATCTGCTAATTTACAGTTCTCTGCTTTTTCCCTAACCCGATGTAGCGCTGTAATAGAGCTGCAGTATGTATAAATGAATGAATTAATTGAGGACCGAGGGTTCAAACAGGAACAACACAAATCAACACTTGTCCTGCTTCAACCTTTGAACCTATTGCGTTTCTTCGCACATAGTCTTTAAGACACCTTTAAGACAGCTTTAAGGCACCTGAGCAAAGGAGATGACAAAGCACTTAGTCTGGCAGTATATAGAGTCATGGATTTTAGTAAATCGTATTTAACATAAGTGCACTTTTTAAGATTTTTCAGTTAGGTAGGCAACAGCAATGGGTTTCTTCTGTGTTGTTTAGAGAGTGCCAGCATTCAAGTGTAAAGCATGCCTCATAAGCCCGACTGCATGGGGTATCTCCACACAACATTTTTTTAATTAATAAGGAAGCATTCATAACACTTTAATCATAGCTTTCAGTATTTAAAAATACTTTTAGTTACATTCAGTAGCCCCTTTGCCGCAGCTTGCAAGCATGATAATATCATGAGCTGAAAAACTTGTCATGGAGTTACATTCTGACAGTTGCTGCTGGTGCCAAAATATCAGCACAAGTAAGTGCCAAGTGCCCTCAACGAATGTCAACATTTTTGCAGATATCTACGTTCCGGAGTCGTGCACTGACAGCCCCCGCTTTGCCAACTGCAACCTCATTGTGCGT
The DNA here is from genome assembly GCF_013339745.2 of Dermacentor silvarum. Lineage (NCBI taxonomy): Eukaryota > Metazoa > Arthropoda > Arachnida > Ixodida > Ixodidae > Dermacentor > Dermacentor silvarum. The sequence goes on along the minus strand of NW_023606996.1, from coordinate 29,707 downwards.
GCTCGTTACTGCACGAACAAGCACTACTCAAGGTTCTGTTGCCGTTCGTGCATGCTCGCTGGCCAAATTCACCCTGATGCCAATGGGCATACCAACGGCAATGGTAATGGCTATGGCAATGGTAATAGCTATGGCAATGGATATGGCAATGGTTATGGAAACGGCTTCAGCAATGGTAACGGCTTTGGCAATGGCTACATCAACGGATACAGCAATGGAAATGGCCACACCAATGGATACAGGAATTCCACCGGAAACGGGAATGGGAAGGTTAATGAACTTGCCTAAGCAAATGTTGTCGATTCTGCAACTCAGGGTTGTTATTTTTTTTCCCCAGTCTTTTTGTATTCGATTTTCAATGGTCTAAGCTCTCTTCTGAGTTTGCAATAACTCTTCGTTTTTTTTTTTTTACATAAATTGTGGTGATTGTGGCACTTAGTGCATGTGCCTTATCATGGAAGTGGCAGTTTATACCATTGCATCATCTTGTTGTTAACAAGGTTCTTCCTTCTGGACTCAATTCAGAGCCTAGTGTCAACACATTTGCCAGGACTGAATGTAAACATCTTTGGTAAGACGTCTGACTGCCACTTGAAAGAAATGCAGAGTTCTCAGCCTTAAGAACAGCATCAGGTTGATAATCAAAACCGATTGCGGAAGATGCAACATTCTCAGCCTCAGGAACAACATCAGATTGATCTAATCAAAACTGATTTCTTAAGATCACTTGCAATTTTTACACTGATGTCTTAAAAAATTATTTCATTGTATCATGTAATTAGTTACTCCCTAAGTGTGACATAGTTCCACAGGCTGTTGTGTTCCTTTGTACTACTTTGAGAAATGCACTGGCCTGGTGATAAGCTGACGTCAGCTTTGTACGATGTCATTTGGCATGCATTTCCCCGATTAAGTGGTCCCTGAACTTGTTTTCTCCACTTTCTTACATGTGTTGCTTTAACACTGCATTACCTTGCAGAAGTCATATGGCTTTGTGTGCAATACGTCAAGCCTCAGAAAAAGAAAACACAAAAGGCATTGCCATGCAGTAGTTAGTTAAATCAAAGATTGGGATGTCATTACTTGCGGCATATGCACTTTCGAGAAAAGAGGTACTGCTGAAGCACCAGTGAAGAACTGAGGGCCTGCAAGAAATGAATGCCACTTATTCTTTTTTTCTCTTCTTTGTTCATTATATACACAAATGAATTGCACTTAATATGCAAATTCCTTTAGTGACAAGAGCTGTTACTTAATCTGAGCTTGGGGCCCACTTGTCATTACAAACGTGCCTACACAGCCATTTGTGCCATTTTTAAAGGATGCTTGTTAATTGCGCCGAGTTCCTACTCAAAGTGTTGCGCTTTGATGTTGCCAAACAAGTTTCGTTATAATGGGCAGGACCGGGGCTTCATTACATTACATAACTGGGGCTTCATTACAAAAGTGTGCTGATGGAACTTGCGTTTTAAGCGCAGAAATCATTTCTTGACGCACGCAGCAAGAAACTTTAGCAGATATCGATGGGAACCTTATCTGTAGTCAGTGCAGTATTACCCCCACAAGTTACGCTCCCCACATAATGTGTTCCATGTGCTGTGCTTGTTTCGCAAAACACAGGTTCTAAGCCCAGTGGCCACAAGCAATATGCACCTGCCGGTAATGTTACTCGCAGACTGCCAAACCTTGATTGCGTGTCTCGTTTTTTGCCTGTGGTTTTGTCACGGTGAGTTCTGCCGGGCGATCCGGAGGAGTTGCGTGAATCCTTAAAGTGAGCGTACATACTTGCGAATCTCAACATGCCAGACACGAAAGAAATGCTCTGCGCCAGATCATAGTAGGTCGTTGGTTACATTCCGACACCTAAAGGCGATGGAATCCCTGTGATTGCAGTTGTCAAAACTTGACTATACCGCTGTAACCTGCTTTATTGAAAAGCTCGTTGAATAATTGTCACCAACCTAGTTTGAGCCTCGAAGGCAGCAAGTGCAGCGGCAGGAGGAAAAAGCAGTATGTCTTGCACAAATGCTGACATACAGTGCTGAAATGAAACAAACTCAGCCTCTCAGCTGATGGAAGTGACATGGCATTTCGTTGACGTTTCGGCCAAGTCTGTGCTCCAGTGATCAAGAAAACAAGTTATCTGCTCTGGAGGAGTAATTCGATTAGAAAATAACAGTGGTTAACATGAACTCATTCTAAGTACACCCGTTAAAAAAAAACAAATCTTGTGCTACAGAATGCAAGGAATCCGCCCCTTCTGGATCGCCCTGTGGAATGCGCCATCACTTTTGCAATACTATATACCCAACACTGCCACTGTGTCATATTACAAGATGCTCTAGTCTGTCACCACCACCTCTCCAATGCATTCCACGAGAGATGAGCATGGAACAGCATTTGTGTATGTTTTTTTTTTGTATGTGTTTGTGTTGTTGTCCTTCCAGTAGTGTCCCCTGCGCAGTGACTTTGTTTTGCATTTTGTTCATTTTCCGGGAGCAATTTTTCAGTAGCCTGTAGAACAGGATTTTGTGCTTCTTATACTGATTTACTTCATTTTAAGAACTTTACTCTCACTTTGCCGCTTTCACTTTTTTTACTTCACCCTTTGCTCATCATAATGCTGCCGGAACGTGTGTGTAGATGCGATCGCAGCTGCATTGAACTTTGCCTCATGATCATGAGCTCAAAGTGAGCAAACTTTACAAGTTCCCAATCCTATTTCTCATCATTTACGGTAACTGTACTGCAGTCAGAGATAAGCACTCCTGTTATATGGTCTTGTAGTACTTACGTGAGCTGTGCAGTCATATGCACATGAAACACACTCCAATGCAATCACTAGAATGTGCATGGAGTAGACTGCGAGCTTGCTTGCATGCAAAGGATACGTGGACATTTACGTGTTCCTAAGAACAGCTGGATCATTGCCATAGAATGTCATTGCCTTTTGCCAAATTGTGAACAATCCAGTGCAGAAGGTAATCTCCACCTGTGAGGCTTCTATGTCGTTAACGCCTCAATGCTGCACTTGATTTCACAATAGCACCATTAATCTACCACAAGACCAAGAAACTCAACTCGGGCGTTACAGTAATGTTTTAGCGAAGCACATTTGTGCAACAATGTGTACGAAACAGAGCATGTGCTTTTGGATCAAGCATAGAGTCTCTGCACACTGCATATCTTCCAAGTTTTTGCAGCGTTTGCTATTTTAAGTGAACTTTCCTTTTTAACCATCTCCCTTAAAACATAAGAGAGATTCATAGCTTATTTGTGTGCATTGAAAGATGCTTTTGAAAACTGCATTTTCTCAGTGGAGAAATATTTTTATTAACCGAGAGATTGATGGTAAATGTTTCTTTTTATTAAATATTGCACTCAAACCATGGTGGCAATGACATTGTTTTGATGTCAATTGCTTTATGGTATTTCTGCATGTTTAATTGTTTTTTTTTTTAGCACAATAAGACCTGGAAGTTCTGAGGTTGCATTTTTTTCCCCGGGTAACTGCATATATACTGTGTTCCTTTTTGCCTTGGCTAGCCTTGGCCTTGGCCTTGACCAGACAATTCCAGAACCTATGACATCACAGGAAGCTTGTGAGGGAGATGTCAAAGTAGCTTTACTGCGTGTCACACCTTCACATAATTTCTGGTTGCCAAACCTGTCCTAGTACGTATTTGCAGTTCCAGAAGTGGAATCTACGAATCAAGCTTGGCTTTTTTTTTTTTCGGAGACCACTGCACGGTTCATTGAAGTCTGATGTAGGCAAATCTCTTTGCAAGTGTCTGCACAGGCACAAACATTACGGTGCAGCGATGTTATGCAACACTGAAAGAGATTCATATTGTAAGATCTGAATGATTTCAAGCAAGGCTATGCGTCATTTCATCTCTGGCACACAGCTTGCTTCAGGCCATATAGAAAGGCACAGTACCATTGTTTCATCTATTCTGCCTTACTGTACAGTATTATTTTTTTCCTCTGCAGTTTTTTGACCAAACAAGCTGCAGTGTTGCACTCTGTTGCTTCAGTGAACGTCTTAAACTGTTTTGACAGTATTGTTTCCATGAATATTTAAATGTACTTGGGCATTGGTGCTTTTGGGCACAAATGTCTTTTTTTGTGTGTGGGACAAGTGCTTTCGCAAGTGTGTGTAATCGTCTCGTCTTGTACATATAAAAGATGAATTGGCAGTATATTCTGGCCTGCTGTGTTCTTTCTGCGGAAGCTGTCTGGCACAGTTTAGCCAGGAGCTTTATTTCCTGACACGCTTGTGCACTTCGTTGCATGCCACCTCATCTCGTCACTTCACAAGTCTTTAGATGCATTTCATTTCAAGGGGTCAGCTGACTGTGAGATCGAAGCAGTATATATGTGTGCTAGCAAAGCGTGCTGATTGTGTTCATTTGTGTGGTTGTCATACAGTCAAACCTCAATATAACGAACCTCGATTTAATGAAATTTGCAATGTAACGAACTATTTTTATTTTCCCATCTTAGTTATAGTGAATTAATGAAACCTCGATATAACGAAATTCTCGCTATAACGAAGTTTTCCGCTGTAAGTACAACTTCGTTATATCGAGGTTTGACTGTATTCGGTTCAAGCATGGCAATACAGTAGACTTTTTTCATTCGACTTCGGCTGATTAAATTTCTTCAATTAATTCGATCCCAATCAAAGGTCTCGGCCGGCGCACATGCATTTCAATGGGCCAAAAGTTTAGTTATTTTTCGTCCTGAAGTTGACCCTTGCATGATAATTCGAACTTGGTTCTCCTGCGTGCGCACACATGGCCCCAATGGTGACCCCAGTGGTTGTAGTTTTGGCATTGGCACAGTGAATGCATCAAAGACACTTCCTGCTGAAAACACCGATTTTCGGCCTGTTTTAAACAAATTTTCAAGTGGAAACGGTAGCTGACAATGATGATTACTGCATGTATGAGGCATTTACCAAATGCTTGAGACGCGGCCTCTACAACAAAATGGTCTGTATAACAAAGGAATAATTCTGTCCCAATTCTATTGTGAGCTGTGCAGTGTACCTTTACAACGAAATAACCTGTGTAACGAATGGTTTCGGAGGTGCCAAGCACTTCCTTATAAATGCGTTCGACTGTAGTGCGCAGGGGCCAATTTGGGCTTAAAGTCACAAGTTTTTCTGAGATAGTTCGCACACACTGTATAGTATGCAAGGCTGAAATTCGAAAAAAAATTACCAGGTGTTTTAGCTTGTCCTCAACCAGTAGACAGCAGGTAAGAAAATATTTTTTTGTCAGCCGGTAAAATTCTGTGTCGCTTATTAAACTGCGTATTGACCCTTTTCGCGGCGATTCCGTGGGCGATGCCATGTTTGATCACGTGGTAATGCATCCGTTCGACCGATGGTTCGACGTACTGGCGCCGTCAACGTAACCGGACGCGCGGCCAATGCGCTCCGATACGCCCGGCATCTGATGACGCTCTCCCGTGTACCGATGGACTATGAACGCGCCTTAATGCTCTCTTGTGGTTTGATCTCTAGCTCTCAAGGTGAAAAATGTTGAGTCGCCGACGGCTGCCCGAGGTAGCGTAATGAAGCTTTCGCTTCAATAAACCGAGTGCAGCCACCTTTTCCAAAGTTGCTCTCCGCCAAAGTTGCTTTTCATAACAGTAAAGATTGCAAAAGCATTTTTCCAAAAGGGGAACGTTAGTGATCTGTTCCTACAGTAGAGGTTGCCAGTAGACTCTGCGGGTTGATAGATTGTCTAAATTTGCCTGAACATATAGCTTTTACTCTGCACGTGCGTGAAAAATTACGTGCATTCAGTGCACAACATCAGTAGACTTTCAACCCTAAAGCTCACAAAAGCAGTTGCTCCAGAGGGAATAGCACGTACAGTATGGTCCACAATTACAGAGAACACAATAGTGTACACCACGCAGAATTTTTCCCTCTGTCAAATGTAGAAGCGCTCGGCTTTGCAGCAGTCAACATATGGCTGTTGGTGCTACTAGCTTTAAACACCCTCTTTACTGCGCTGACATTGCTTCAGCCAGCTGCTGTATAGCTGGAGTGCCAACAAAGTGATAGTCGCACATCGGCATGTTCTCTATAAATGTAAACCACATTGTACCTACACAAATACGACTGCAATCATACACGTAGCCACATTCCCGTAGAGTAGCTACATATGCGCACCTTACTTCCAAATCCTGGACACTGCTGCACTAAATAAGCAATTAACAGAGCTATTGCAGGCGCTTTGGACGGTGGTGAACTCGACTCCGATTACGATACCTTCGGACATTTGCATGGAATGGGAAGAAATGGAAAGGCGCTGATGATCCCGATGCCATGTTAGTGTCGTACGTCGACACATGTACTGTAAAATATGTGAAGTGACAGTAACGCTCCGTGTCAGAAGCATATGACACATGAACAGGTTGAGAGAAAACGAACGGACAGTAAGTGCGGTAAACGCAACCTGAAATTTATTCGTAAAGCGTAAACAAAAAAGTACAATGCCGCAATTCTACCGGCGCACACACTCGACGTGCTAAGAAAAGGTAAAAACAACATAGACACCTAGAGAAAAGCTAAAGTCATACCGTGTGCAGTGCAACATTTTCTGCGCTCCCCACGCGATGTAATTCAAAATTTTGATGTTGCTCTAAACAGCTAACTGAGAACAGGGGAGGTATTCTGAATGTGTTCACCTAGTGGACATGTCCATTTTGTCTGCTGTAGAAGTTCTGATTGGCAGGGCTGGGGTGCGCGTCAGGTGAGCTAGATGCCACAGCCAATCAGCACTTCAGCAGCAGACGAAATGGACATGTCCACTAGGGGAACACTTACAGAGTAACCCCCCCCCCCCCCCTCCCGCCAGGTCAGTATGTTTATTACAACTCCTTTGCAAAAGTACCTTTTTCTGCCATCAGAAAGAACCTGCCGAAAGCACACGCGTCGAAAATATATACACATACATATTGCGCGCTCCAGCTAGCATTAGCCGAGTCATTCACAAAAACACAGATTTCAAAATTACTGTTCAAGATCCAATTATAACATTTATGGTGTCCGGTACTCAGAGGTCTGACAACCAAACACCGCAGAATATAGTCTTTTGCACCATGTTTTGTATTACGTTTAATGGCTATAGCAATTTAGGGCACTCCAAGCGAATTTCTGCCGTAGGCGTTGGTGTGGCCGTGAGGTTCCGCATATATTAAGGTATATGTGTGCTATATGCCACGCCATGCTTTATGGCATGTGGTGTATGTGGGTTATATTGCCACACCATGTGTCAAACCACACACCACAAATTGTAGCCCACAAACAAATGTCATGAAACAAAAAACAGACAGCCTTTTATCTTAGATCGTCTCAGACCTAAATACTAAAAGTGCGAAACAATAATGGAGCTCGAACCTGAAAATGATGCATGATGCTTTATTGGCGCGACTGTGCACTACCTCCGGGATCGGCTTTAAGAAAGACGTCGACTTTAATTAATAAACATAAATTGAATTGTCCAATGGCAGGATTGAAACAGAGGACCCCAAGCACAGCTCGTTTTTACTTAGTCAGCTTACGTTTACTTCAATTCATACTGCCACTACGGCTACGAGTTTCACACTTTGTGCATTATTCTGACACACGTCAGAATAATGCACGAATAATACACACACATGAATAATACACACATTTTCGTGTGTGTGTGTGTGTGTGTGTGTGCGTGCCGTTATCTATGTGTGCCGTTATCTATGCATACAACTTTCGACAACATTCTTCCCCCGGTATGCATTAAACATCGCCGAAGTCTCTATCCACCTGAACTGGTGGCTGCACTTAACCATAGCTCGTGAACACGGTAGTGCGAAACATGAGCATCACACACTATTAAGGTTATCATCTGTGCAGTGAGATTACACGTTGAGTGGAATGAATATAAAGACATTGCATTTAGTACTACGTATCACTTATTTAACAGCTTCATGATAGTATCACTACACATAAATTCCAAGCCGCGCGTTGAGTCTGCATAATTCTTACAGTATAGCAGAGAGAAGCCTATTAGAAGTCGATATTCTGTGCTGCATTTTTTTTTTGAGCAGTAGACAACAATCCCACTGAAACGAATTAGCGATTTTCTTAATTTTTTCGCCATTGTAGCACTAGTACTTTTCGATAACTCTCGCACTCCAAGATAGCATGCTTCCGACAGGCTTGAACGGGTGAAGCGTGTGAAAGAGTGTACCGCACATGCGTACAATTCGTCAACAGAATGACAATAGCAATGACAACAACAACAAAACTCGTGTCAGAAAGTTAATTTATTGTACATCAATATATGTTCGGCAATAATTTAACGAAGGACATTGACTATAAAAGTGACGTTCTGCGTAAGGCATTCATGGGGCATCGAAATTTTCTACAACTTCAGCATCACACATGACGTCTTCAAGTTTGAGGTCATGAATATAGCGGAATTTTGCCTGGCAGAGTCCGCTTTGCTGAAAAAAAAAAGAAAGAAAAAATAAATGGCAGAAAGACACGCGACAGAACGACGTGTGTAACGTTGCGTACTACCACACACACACACACACACACACACACACATGCACAAACACACACGCGCGCGCTAAGTACTTCAACAGGGCGAAAGAAATGAAAATTGGTCCCTATTGCTGGGTTTTGTCCGGGCAGCAGACCAAACACAGGAATAATAAAAAGGGAGAGAGAATAATAGCGAGAGAGTGGTCTTCACCTCGGGGCCCTCCGGCTTGCACTCTTCCTTGGTGTAGCCGGTAGAGCTGTCGCAGGAGCTCCTCACAACTGAGAACTCCAGCCTGGTGACAATCCCTCTCGACACCTGCAACACAGGCGAAGCGGGAGATGCAATAACTGCGTGTCCGTGACTATAAGGCGCAGTAGCGCACCCAGGATCTCTGCCAGGGGGGGGGGTTGACAGTTTGCCTTAGTTTGCCAATACCATCTAAACAGCACTAATTTCAATTTTTTCACGGGAAATTGTCAAAAAATTCGCTTTTTGCGCAAGTTTGCGAGTGTGCAGACGATTGTGTGTCTTACACCTTAGTTGCAGTACTCAAAGGCGCAAGGAAAGTAAAGGGGTTAAACAAAAAGGGTGGTTAACTCGGCCTTGGAGGGGAGTTACAATCCCCCCCCCCCCCCGTCGCTGCGCCATTGATAAGACGTTGAACAGGTGACGCCGGAAGTTCTAGATACAATAGTTTCTTCGTTAAAGGTACCCTAAAGGGACACAATAGGTTAGGGTAATTTGATCATTTACAGCTGTAGACTGTCAGACAGATGAGCCTTTCGGAGACAAGAGTTTCTGAAAGCTAGAAAGGTACCTATAAAGGAAATACTGGTGGTGGCACCGCCTTTATGATCCGGCCCCTACTCTATATTATGTCGACAATTTCGGCAGGGTTTGCCTTCTGGTATAGTCTCTGACAAATTCACTTCTGTCCAACTCTGATTATTTTATTGCGATAGCAATTATATGGACACTTCAAGCAGATTTCTGCCGTTGGCGTCGCCGTAGCCGTCGGCGTGAGGTTCTGTATAATGTCCAAGGGCGATAAAATCGTCGCCGCGCGCCGTGTGTGCGAGTGAAAGCGCGCGTGGGACGCGCGTGGGGGGCGACGCTTTGCTGCGGCACCAAATGCGTATCTTGCAACCGGGCGCAAGGGGAACTGGCGACGCAATATCCCACGCGAAAGGAGCAAAACGGGATGGCAGCGCGGGAGGGAGGGGGGCGGCGGCTGCTACTCTGCCAACAAATGCGCTCATGTACTTTGCGCTTTGCGCGTGGTTCTTTATTATGTTTGCACCGGTACTGGTTGCCGGTGTTGTTGCGTGCGACGTATCTTGCAAGCGTTCTCCTCACGGCTCTGACCTTTGTATGCGCTGTGCATTCGGCCGCTCAGTTTCCGTTGAAGAGATAGACCGCACGAATCTTCGCTCGCTGCGGCGGCTGCGCTTGCTGCCAGCGTTTTGACAATGGTTGTCTGCGGTCATCATGATGAGTGTGATCTATTCATGTGTGCTTGTGCGCGCTGACACGACGCTTGTTAATTCAGTTGGTAAGTGAATGTGTCCAACTTTATGCAGCCCATAACACTACTATCCCTACTCCGAATAGCTCATCTGCTACTTTGCTATCGCAATTGATGCTTCACTTTTCGGGCGAAACTGCGACATTTTTTTTTATTTAAGGCTTTTAGCTCAATTTGTCGGCTACCTTCAAGCCAAAAGCCGTTATCCGATAATCGTTGCGAGAACAAAACGACATCATCCGGGCAACCATTCAATACTTAAGATTGCGTTCTCTGTCCTCCAACCCTTTGTATCGGACCGCATTACATGCGCTAGTTACTTTCCGAACAAGTTACAAAAAATATTGCTTCCGATTTTTTTTTTCTAATATTTGTTCACAATATCACTCAAGCTGCAACTTCTAGTGCGCCGAAGTGTTATTTGTCATTTCCAACAGCGACGTTCAAAAGGCAGATAGAGAGGTTGCCTGTGCTCTTTTGAACGCCAGCGGTCCGCGAGTCGTGAGCGGTCTGCGACAAGAAGAAAAAAGTTGTCGCAGTTTCACCTGAAAGGTGAAGCATCAATTGCGATAGCAAATTTGAAGAGAGCTATAGGGAGTAATGATAGCAGCTTTATCAGCTGTATAAACTTGGACATGCAGCAGCACCGGCAACACGCACAACTGTTGTCGACGCCGTCGGCGTTTTGCCCGCGTTCGCTCAAAATGCGTGCGGCGTTGGTGACTGTTGCCGGAGCCTCTGATATAGATAGGCACTTGGTGCCGCAGCTAAATGTCGCCTCCGTTCCCTCCCCCTCCCCCCCACGGCCTTTCGTGCGTCGGAAGAAGGCACGTTTGCTCTACATATATGGTGATTGTAGAGGAGGAAAGAGACGCCTACTTCTGCAGCCCTTAAGGGAGCACAGAGCAGAACGCGCGTTTGTTCTCCGCCGTGCGTTCACTCCCCGTGAAAGCGCACGTCCCTCACGCCCTTTCACTCGCACATACAGCGTTCGGCGCGCGGCGACGATTTTATCTCCATTGACGTCATACGGAACCTCACGGCGACGGCGACGCCGACGGCAGAAATCTGCTTTTGAGTGTCCATATAATTGCTATCGCAATAAAAGTAGCGACAGACGCTGAGCACGCTGCGCTGTTGGAAGAAGAAAAGCGGTTGAAGGCGGCGTCACCAAAGGCAGCAATAGACGCCATGTGGTAGTCATTTCATGCTTACATCAGCTCTTGATTACGGCAGAGCCAGCTATTTCTTAATGGTGGTGTTCATAGGGAAAATATGCTCCGTAACGCGGAGATGCCGAAAACAGGTTCAGTCTGTTTTGTAGGTGGAGCTTGTACTTCTTTTAACACGAAAGTGTTTTATGCCGGGGTCCACCAAGACTTCACTGACGTATTTCCGTCACGGAAATACGTCATAGAACATAATACAAAGAAAGAAACCAGAAGAAAAAGTTTCACAAACATGCAAAATTTGGAAATCGAACCCACGACCTCTCGGTCCGCGACGATAGATCGCCGAGCGTTTAACCCATTGCGCCACAAACTTTTTTTTTTTTTTTAATGCCATTTCACAAACACAAACAAAATTGATCAGATACACATGTACATATTGTAAATACACCAGCCACAGCTCGGCTGGTGTATGTGGCTTAAAAATGTTTCACAGAAGCCAATTGATCCAATACAGGTAGCCATTCTGGGGGTTCACATTGGGCTCTGAACAAGTCTCGGGTGTAGATAACACTCTCAACAAAATAGTGTCTTGCTGAGTGAATTTGTATATGGGCATGCCTAACATCCATCCTGGTCTTCCATACGCTATGCATACAAAGCAACATTAGCATATCACTCGGCACTTCCCCTGTATCCGCACATGGAAGAAACCGGAGTCCAAAAGGGCTTAATGGCAATTCTTTTTTAAGAGTTCTTTGCAAGACATCCCACAGGAATACGGCATCGTGGCAGTCTAGAAAAATATGTTCTATTGTTTCCGGTTTCCTGCAGATTAAACAATTTACTGACCAAGGTACAAACAGACCTTTACTTTGTAACCATGGCTTGACAGGGAGAGTGTCGGTATGTATTTGAAAAAAGAATGTTTTAACTGAGGGCCTGATCGGCATTTTTTTAACACGCTTTAACACATCGCGTTCAGGACCTAGCTTGTACACAGCTCGATAGACAGGTGTTGGTAAGAATACATCAAGAATATCACAATACAAACGCTTTTTCGTAACATCAGACAAGTATTCATATGAAAACCTTGCCTTGAGCAAGCGTATAGACATTGCGCCACAAACGCATTCGCAGAGAGCTACACAGACGCGCCTTATATATCTAACACTCCTCCGTGTACCCGCGCTCTTGCTCGGGGCGGTGCCGCCGCCTACGAGCAGAAAAGAGAAGTACTGCATTATGACACTAACGCGCACCGACAGTGAACGCTTCGGTGGTCTCAGCACTACGACTATAGTGCCTAGAATATACTTACTAGTGTGCCGACCGCGGGCTTTCCGGTGGCACGGAGAATGATGCCTTCCGCCGGCGGCCACCAGACGGCGATAGCCGTACGGACCGTGCTATGCCGAGCGGCGTCTCTAGCCAACGCGCGCGTGTGCGACAGACGCCAATGGGCTGTCCCAGCCCGTTTCGTTCTGCGGAGCGTTGGTTGAGGTGCAAAGCGTAATCGAAAGAATATGATTTCGTTGCACTTACAAACGATCGTATGCACAGTTATCATTATAACGCTACACTATACGGGGTGTTTCTTCGAAAAATACGTTTCACTTTCGTGTTCTATACCGATTCCTATATAAGAGGGATCAACCACATTTTTTTGTTTAAGGCGACAATCATATAATATTCGCATTACACTTTCACTCAGGGCTATTGAGAGTGCAAGTAAGGAGGGAATGTTGGAGTGTCAAGGGGGGCTATATATAGCTGGTAGGAGAGTGTGATGCAGGCGACTCTCTTCATTGCTGTTGCCCTGATAGTAATGAGTCTATTTTCTCGGCTCGGAATCCCAGAAGAATACACACGCGGGAATAAGGATCACGTATCAGTTAACATCGGAAAGGTGATCATGTAACCACCTGATTTAACGGAACCTTCGCCCAATCCAAGAAGGTATTTCGTCGATACTCCGCGGGTATTCTAACAAGCGCCTCATGTAGTCCTTTTCGAAAAATGGCGTATTGTCATGTTACTTATTGTGCATTTCATAGTTTCGGGCTGCGTAAAGTCTTCCTTGGAGCTTGTATTAGATTGTAAGGTTTATCACTGCATATGTTAAAATACATGACAACAAATATGAGTTTAGCTGTTTCTCTACCTATAGTAAGGGACGGAGCCCACAACGTTAGAAAACTACAATTAGGTATACACTCGAAATCGCTAAATGAAGCCTACAACTGTATCGCCAGAGTGACGATATTTTGTAATGCTCTAGACCCAATAGCTAAGAAACTTCCCGAATCTTTCGAAGCTTGTGAAATAATTATCAAGTCATGAAAATACATTAGGACCGACGTTGAAATCTTCAGACCTATGTGCCAATAGCTGCGAAAAAATATTAAGGAGGTCGTATTCAGTTATTTGCTTGCCCGTAGCAATCTATTACATTGAAGTTTTGCCAAAGTCCGCTCGGAAAAAATGCACTTAACCCTAACCCAACTAATTGCAACAGCTCACGACTCTGCCACAGGACCACAGCCAAACAAATGCAATGTTCCTCCATTGCGCATAAGCGTTCAATCAAACCTCTCATCGAGTAATGGTCATAATATTTATTCACTCTTGCATGCTCCAACAATAACAAAATAGTTTTCACGGCACCAGTCTTCTAGAAGATGTGTTGTGCTTGAGATGTCGGTGTCGCTCTGCACTCTTTCTGGTTTACTACACGGCAGCGCAATGGTACGCTACTTATTTAAAATTATTGTTAACGGTATGCGTGGCTATTGTACAGTGCCAACAGAACTTTCGGTAGATGATTTCGTTGTACATAAAAGAGTTACACTAGATAATTGTACTGTTATACAAATTTACAAAAAAATGGTGGGGTAGTTGGGAAATGGCTGTAATTAAAGGTGAAATTTTTTTCATGTCTTTAAAAAAAAGTCGCAGTTTTGCCGAAAAGGCGAAGCATCGATCGCGGTATTAAATTAGTAGACGGCTAAACGAAGTAAGGATAGTAGTTTTATCGGCCGTATAAACTTGTAAACATAGGTTTACTAGCTAAAGTAACAAGCATGGTGTCACGCGCGCACATGAACACATCTTACTCAATGACCGCGGAAACTCGGTGTCAAAACGCTGTTATTGAGCAAGCGTGGCAGTAGCAGTGAGCGAATTGACCTTTGTGCTGCCTCACGCATCAACGCGAACTAAGCAGCGAGAACAGCGCATGGCGGATTCTGTCCCCGTCGCAGATGGGTTTCAAGATGGCGCGGCCTGCGCAGCAGCCCCTGGAGTAAAACGCGACCCCCTTCCCTCCCCTCCCCTCGGATCCTTCCGTGCGGCTTCTTCCCTGCTTTCCTCCCTTGCGCACGCGAGATTGAGCCGCCATCGTCGGCTCAACTTCGCACGCTTTCACTCGCACTTACAACATACGGCACCCGGCGACGATGTTATCGCCCCTTGGACTTTATATGGAACCTCACGGCAGCGCCGACGGCAACGGCAGAAATGCGCCTATAGTATCCAATGATTGTTGCCCCTTGAAAAAATCGAGTAAAAACCCTTATTTCAGTTAAGCGACCGCCGCAGCAATGTTCTCTTTAGTAATTTTTTTGGCAAACCGTAGGGCTCTAGCAGTTGAGAGTGATCCAGGGTTGCTTGAGCCCTGTAAAGCCTAAACGAAGTTCCATATCAAAGAAAATTAGTACGTTTACAGCAAAGCTGTATATGGCTACGTTCGGACGAAAAGTGCGTGCGCTGACCTATGCACTGTTTCAGTAGTTCCGTGCAGCACTGTGGAAGGTACAGGTCTCTTCGACCAATCAGGAGTGCGAACACATCTTAAATGTGTCCTTCCTCTCTACGTCGTCTGCTAGCAGCTAGCGCTGCAGCGCGCGCGCAAGCATCTTCAAAGACTATTCCCCTTATCAATCTCTCTCGACATGGTGCAACGTTACGTTAGTCGTATTTGGCGACTCGTCGCGTCCAAGTGACATTATTAGCCTTTATTACTATAAGTTACGGACGCAGTGTTCTCGCTGGGCGTGCAGAATCGCAGCGCGCATGCCTGCCGCACTTGCGCTCCGGTGACTCGTTGCTCGCGCTTGGCGGCTCGCGCACCGGCGGCTCAACGTCAATGCAACGCGATGAATGACCTTGCGAGACATGCCGTTGTAGAGCTTTCGCTCTAAAACGAAGAACGATCACCTAAAAAAAATCGCTGCTCTAACATGCAGAGAAGCTTTCAAGTACACATGTTCCGACTAGCCCACTTGTTAAGGCCTTTAAAACAAGCAACGGGTTCCGCACACTGGCCCATCTCGCTTCGCAGGAATGTGCGCTCGATGGTCCCGTAACCTTGACTCTGCTGCACGGAACTACGGAAACAAGAGTATATGCGTCGATAGGGTGTTTAGAAAAAAGTGGCGTCGACAAAATTGAATCCATAGTAGCCTATGTATGTAGGTTCCTTACCACAAGTGTCAAAACCAGTGATAGATGGCCATTACGTCCCAGTCCACCTACGAATCCATCAATTAAGGTGGATGAAGGAGGATTAAGGTGCATTAGGGTGGATTAAGCCTGATTAAGGCCTATTAAGGTGTATTAAGGAGGATTAGGGTTGGTTAACGTAGATTACGGTCGACTGAGGTGGATTAAGGTGGATGAGGGAGGATTAAGGTGGATTAAGGAGGGCGTGTATAGGCTGTTTCACATGGCGCGATTTTCACACAGCGACACAGCGAATTCCGTCGCTCAGCGACCGCCGCGACGTCGCGAACTCTCCGCGACGGGATTCCAACATGTTGGAATCTCCGTCGCTGAGTCGCAGCGATCGGCGCGATGTGGGCGGAGCAACGTGACGTAACAGCAAGCGCCGTCTTAATAGGCGCTCTCCTGTTTTACCGCGTGTTGGAAGCTGAGCGAAGCAATGTCGCGCACCAGTTTCAATGACGTTTTAACTGAGCGTACCCACCAGCGCGCTTCATAAACAAATTTTGGTTTCTCCTGCTCACACAATTCGTTTAAACAGAGACGCCGCACGCTATCCAGGTCAGGAGCAGGCGCCGCCTTCACGTACCCACTTGATCGTCACCGTCGTGAACCTCTTTATCGCTACAAATTGTGCAAGGTGCTTGCACACTCAATGGCCGCTTCTTCTGCAGAAGCATATACTTCTCCAGGAGAAGAGTTGTGGCTTCGATATATTACCGCAACAACGGGGTACTAAACGAAACCACCCCACCGACGCCGCACTAACCAGGCGCTCATACTTGCGATATTGTGCAGCGTTTCACTCGCCGCGGCTGCGGACTAAGCGGTCGTAAAGTCTCAACGCTTTTAAACATTAAAAAAATGGTGTACTCATTCTATTTTCAAATAATAATAAGAAAATTTTATTATATGGCGAGTTTCCACGTTGTTTTTATTTAGCGATGCAGGCTTGGGTGCTTCGTGAGCAGGGAGCGACCTTCGGTGTCGCTGCGACGGAAATCGCGATGTCACAGACGCATGTGAAAGCTGTCGGTGAAAATCGCTCTACGACGTGCGCGGCAGAACGATTTTTTTGCCATAATTGCGCCATGTGAAACAGCCCTAAGAGTGGGGTTGAAGATTGATATGCAGAAGACAAAGATAATGTTCAATAACCCGGCAAGGGAAGAAGAGTTCAGGATCGCCAGTCAGACTCTGGAGTCTGTAAAGGAGTTCGTTTATCTAGGTCAATTACTCACAGGGGACCCTGACTATGAGAAAGAAATTTACAGAAGAATAAAATTGGGTTGGAGTGCATACGGCAGGCATGGCCAAATCCTGACTGGGAGAGTGCATACGGCAGGCATTACCAAATCCTGACTGGAAGCTTACCACTGTCGTTGAAAAGAAAAGTGTGCAATCATTGCATTCTGCCGCTGCTAACATATGGGGCAGAAACTTGGAGGTTAACAAAGTAGCTCGAGAACAAGTTAAGGACCGCACAAAGAGCGATGGAGCGAAAAAAAAAAAATGTCACAGTTTCGCCCTAAGGGCGAAGCAATGAATGCGATAGCAACACAGCACTGTCATCCGAAGTAAGGTGAGCGGCTTTGGTAGCAATATGAATTGTAGTAAACAGGAGCTGATTAAGTAAGCGGGTGTGCTGCGGCGTAAGTAGACCGACATGAAGAGAGACTCGATGACCACGAGAAGGCGCGTGTGAAACGGTGGTGTTGATGAGAAGCGCTTCCCGTGGGCAGCGCGTGCGAAGGGACACACCTGTAGCGCTGCACTGCCGATCCGGGCAGCATTGCATGTGTAGCGTGCGTTGGAAAATGTGGCCCGACTATTACTAACTGAATGAACAAGCGTGGTGTGAGCGCGCACAAACAAACATGAATAGATCACACTGAATGACTGCAGACGACGACTGTCAAAACGCTGGCAGGAAGCGCATACGCCGTAGCGGGCGAAGGTACGTGCGGTCTATCGCTCGCTTCAACGGAAACTGAGCGGCGAATGCACAGCGCATACAAAGGTCAGAGCCGTGTGGAGATAAGAGACGGTGCGGGTGAGCGACGAGTGCGGTTGTTGGCAGAGTAGAAGTGCAGACTAGAAGTGAATTAAGGTCGATGAAGGTGGATTAGGGTGTCTTTGCTTTGATGCTTTATTGCATATATATATATATATATATATATATATATATATATAATGTAGTCATTTTAGAACACATAACAGTCCTTCAGAGTGGAAGGGCACTAAGTTAATGAATTACTGTTTCGTTTCCGCAACTTTCGAATAGTAAAAACTCGCTCCAGCGTACCAGGACACTAACATAGAGTAAGTGCTGCATTTTCCGTGCCTAAATAAAGTTTATGAGGTATAAAACGTAGCGTAGCATATATGATACGTCAAGCATTAGAGGGTGCTACGTGCTTATCAGCCGACACTGCATGTGGCACCAATGTCACCTGATTCGCCGCTTGGATGATATCGAGGATGGTGTCGCGATTGCCAGCTCGCGGAAAATGAGAGCCGTTGGCCAGGGCAAGGTGGGCCAGGTTTCGGTACACCTCGGCGTCCAGCCATCGTGCCGGAACGAACACGCAGGCGTCCGAACTGCGGTTTCGGACCGATTCCTCGACGCACCCGCGGAAGAAATTGTCCGAAGCCGACGCGACAAGACACTGGAGCAGAAGGTGCACGACCGAATTGAGCATAGCCGTCCTTCCACTTCTCTGGACAGAAAAAAAAAAGACAGGCAGAGAGAATTTTGGCAGAAACCATCTCACGAAGCCCGTCGACGTTGATGCTGCTTCAGCATCCACAACCCCGTTTTCATGCATGCATGCACTTTTGTGCTTTCAGCTGCGTTCACGCCAATACCTTAGACAAACTTGCCCAAATAGCTATCTTTATAGAGTGAATTGCTGTATTTCCGTGGGAAAAGAAGTTTAAAGAACAGAGAAAAAGTTGCCTGCCAATTGTAGACACGAATAGTAATGCTGTGTTTTCACCCATTGCAAAGTTAGCGTCTGCGATTAAACGTGGAACGCGCTGAAATGGTACCGAGCAAGCAGATCAATAATGTGTTTCGGAAGTTTTTTACAACACCAGTTTTCATAAGTAAAAATAATAACGATAGGCAATATATTTATTTTACATGGCTTACACAAGCTATCGCGCGCGAAAGGCTAAATATACAAAGTAGTTTAGTTAATATACAGTGAATAAAACGTAAGAGAACATCAGAGTATACATAATAGATAAAACAACAAATAAGAAACTACACAAGCGAGATGCACACATTATGAGACCTAACTTTTCATATCTATCTTATCTTTTAATAAGCACATGATACACTGCGAGCTCCTTGTTATAGAGTAGCGCAGGATAATAAAAATAGAGGGCAAGACGCAACATGTTAAAATGCATAAACTATGCTAGATGCCGGTACCACGTATATTACGTACATAAGCGGTGTTTTGGTGTTACTGCGTCAAAAAAGTGAATACTGCAGCCAAATAAAGTTATGGAAGGCCTTTGGATGAGATAACTGACCCGGTGTGGAAAGATGATATTAACAAGTATGTTGACCTTGAATCTATAGCCTATGCATTTAAGAGGCATGAGTAAATGATGCGATACAGCCCTACCTAAGCGTGTAATATCGCTGATATAATATGTGAAACATGCTAATCCTGGTCATTTTCCTGCCTCTTACGATAACTGTGATGCCAAAGGTTTGCTTCATTTTGCTGAATGGTAATACTACGAAGGGAACACTCCTATACTCTTTTGGAAACGTTAACTACTAATACTTGTCAAGTATGCTACATTAACACTGTACTCGTATATTCTAAGTCTCGTCAGACATAATTGGTGCCTAGCTTTGTCTTTAGAGGAGAGGGTGTGAGAGAAATGCGCTTTATGTTAGGTCCTACAGGACGCTGTGTGGTGGCATGGTACGACGTTTCAGTGATAGGACGGTTGGTATTTGGCTCGGGTAGCAGAAAAACACCAGACACTTTATGACAATTCATTGATTCCTCTCAACACTATGGCACATCGCTATGTTGTGCATCATAGGTCTGAAAGTAGGCGGCAGATGAAATATGGAAAGGAAAAAGCTTTCGTAAACCTTACCGTGTTGACTTTTCTTCTTTATCCTCGCTTTCTTCATTCGGCAAGAACAGGTGCATGAAACTAAAAAAAAATTTCCTGAACAGCCACGAATACACCTTGGTGTTACGGCAAGGGCAAGGAGTAATATATTCAATTATTAAAAAAATATCCCTGGTTGCACTATAGTTTGCACAGTTTGCACATCCATCCATCCATCCTGGTTGCATTCGTGTGTGATCGATGAGCCTTTCGAGTGCAAAATGAGAAAAGCCGAGGAAGAAGAAGGCAGCCCGAAGAACACGAAATCTGGACACATGTATCAATGCACATATATAGATAGGCGCAGGTAAGACAATAACCCCGAAACTTGAACCTATTGAATTACAACCCATAATGACACAAGAAAGAGGCAGCAAGTTCTACGCATACATCAAGGCTGTTCGGACTCTCTTGCAGGAAACGAAAATACAGGGTATGTTCTTAAGACCATATTTTCATAAAAATGTTATATGCATGCTAGATAATTTATTCGGTGAGGCGGACATTGCCGGTAATAACGTGCCAGAATACCAATTAAGAAACATTTTTGCGAATTTTATTGAAACCTTGTGGGCAGTTCTAATGATAGTCACATCTTAATGCACCGCCATTCTTCCTAATCTTGAAAACAGCACCTCATTCATGAAATTGCTAATCGAACTTCAACGCTAAATCCAGGCGATGTCGAAACCGAGCTCAACGTGAGCGTAGAAAAGGTAGCCCCGCTATCATATCTGAATGATGTCTCATGGAAACGCCCCGTGACGAAAAACGCGGCGAAATTTGAAATTGGACGTCGAAGCTAGTCACGGAAGATATTTTTCTTGAAATCTGAAGCGACTTCTTATATCAGCATCCGTCGCGACGTGCCATTGTTCAAACATCGTCATGGGGTGTTTTTGTCTGACGTAGCTGCCGCGCCTGCTCGCGGTTTTCATGTTGCTTGCTTTGAAATTCAGTGACGAATATCTCTTATTAGGCGCAATTTTAAAGCTAAGGTTTGTTGCCGCGTTTGAGGCACTTTTTTGTACGTCTGTGGCCTATAATACCGAACACGTTTAACGGGATGGTGGCGCCTCTAGGAACGGTGTGACGAAGGAGTAGTTTGCGAGGACAACGAAGTAACACGAAGCGGCGCCTCAGAAATAACCGCGATCAGATATCGGAATTTTTCAATTCGTAGAGATATAATTGAAACAATAACATCATGGACTGAATTTCAACACCTAAAATTTCCGTGGAAAATACATTGGTGTCCATCAAGACAATCGGAAGTAATAATCACAAAATTACGCTGCCGTGTCCCACCATTAAACCTATATTTACACAGGGCTGGTCTGGCGATATCGCCGCTGTGTCCATTCTGTCTAGAAATGGAAACCATAGAACACTACTTTTTAATATGTCGCCGGTATAAATTACAAAGAAAAATACTTCTTGAAATTCCGCTCGCCAAATTAGGGGTAAATTTAACATCAGAAATAGTACTCTCTTTCGGTGCCTCGGTATTTGGCTTTAGCCACAGGGACGTATTTGATGCCGTTTGTAGTTTCATTCAATCAACTAAACGAATAAAATTTTAAATCCATACTTTTACAACTAGAGATATAGCGTGACATTTATATTATAAAACGTGCAGTATAGGAAAATTATTGTCTGTTCTGATTACTAAATTGCACTGTAACAGTAGTTTCAAAAACCGTATCTAAAAGTTCAGGTGCCCAATTCTTGGCCAATCCCCCGGAGTGGGTACGAGCCATGTGCTGAGGATATCATCATCATCATCATCATCATCATCATCATCATCGGCGCCTCCAGTTCCCAGCAGCGAGCAAAGTTAATTCATATTTGTAGGTGACGGTGCCTTGGTTATCGCCTTGATAGATGACGTCAGTGGTAATAACCCTATAGCGCTGACAACATGGCCTAGAAAAGTCAACTCGGCGACGTCAAAAACACATTTATGATTAAGCCTAAGGCCAGCATGAGAGAGCCGTTTCAAAACCGCGCGCAAATTGACCAAGTGATCCTATCGGGAGCGTCCATGCACGATTATGTCGTCAATGTAAAACAAGACGCATTTGCATCCTTTGAGGATCGTACGCATCATCTACTGAAACGCTGACGGTGCCGATGCCAGTCCGAAGCAACCCCTCCTGAAGCGCGGAATAGTCCGTCGTGCGTTATAAACGTCGTAAGATCACGACTTTCTGGACTTAGTGGTAACTGATGATATGCAGAAGCTAAATCTAGCTTGGAGAATCGCTGTGCACCAGCCAAGCTGTTCAAAAGTTCCCCAGTTTGTGGCAGGGGAAAACTGTCCACTACTATAGCTTTGTTTGGCTCTCGTATAGGTCTACGCACATGCGAATCGAGCCATCCTTTTTTCGGGCTACGACAATTGGTGAGACCCACTCTAAAGAGTCGATGCGATCAATGATGTCCTCAGCTTCTAATTTTTGTACTTCTGCCGAGACATGCCGATGAATGACGAGTGGTAGTCGTCTCAGCTTGCTGGCCACTGGTTGAACCGACGTTTGAACTCTGACCTTGTGAGTGAAACCCTTGACAGTTCCTA
This sequence comes from Dermacentor silvarum, assembly GCF_013339745.2. Classification (NCBI taxonomy): domain Eukaryota; kingdom Metazoa; phylum Arthropoda; class Arachnida; order Ixodida; family Ixodidae; genus Dermacentor; species Dermacentor silvarum. Next base: position 7,237 of record NW_023606996.1, on the reverse strand, counting down.
GCTGTATTTCAAACAAGTGCTCTAACTCGGAACGTAATTCAGGAGGTAGCACAGGAGTTTCTTGTGTCATTAGCAGACACCTGAGCGGCGACCCTTGAATCTTCATATCCAGAGCCGCGAAATGTAGCGGGAGCAATGAAAGATCCTTTTATAGGAATTGCTGACTTAGAATAATCGAGGAGCTGGACGGATGTTGATTTCAGAGGAAATGCAGTAGCAAAATGCCGTTGGTAAAGTTCTTCGGCTAGGATTGAAACCGATGATCCAGTGTCAATCAGAAACGACACGGAAATTCCTTCACTTTCCAACACTGCATAAATTCCCTTCTTACGGCTCCAGATGTGACAAATATTTGTGTGATCATCCGGGTCAGCTGTATCTTTGTCGTCTTCCACGACATGCTGAACTTTTTTGTCATACTTTCGGAGAGACTTACAGACCTTTTCCAAATGGCCAATATTTTCACATTTACGACACATGTGTTCTAGCTTTGTAGAGAGGGCTATTCGCAAGATGGTTTAAAGAACCACAACGATAACATTCTTGCTCTTGCAAAGCTCGACGACTTTCACTTTTCTTCTTATAGCATGTGCACGAGCCACAGTGCTTTTCATTCATCTTTGAAGTGTTTTTGTCATTAACGTGATGCACTTGTGCTTTGTGTCGTGCAAGTTCTCTCGCTTCTCTTGTCGCTTGATCATGGTGTCTCACAATGGTAAGGGCCCGAGAAAGCGTAAGAGACTCTTCCAGTAGGAGACGTTCACGCAAATATTCCCTAGTAGTTTTTTTCTATGGGCTGGTCGCGTATAATATCGTCCGCCAAGTCACCGAAATTGCATACTCCAACGAGACTTCGTAGCACGGTGACGTAATCGACCGCAGTCTCACTTGGGCCTGCATGTGCACGTCGACGGAAACGGTGACGCGCTGCAGTGACGTTAACAGAGCTCTTGTAGTGGTCTTTAATAAAATTAAAGGTGCCGCAACATGCTCGTCCTCTGGTGTCAGTTTATAATTATAACTGATAATAGAGGGCGCAATGTGAATATGAACACGAGAAACTGCGCTCTCAGGTAACATTTTAACGCTGCTTCTAAACCTCTCCCACCGACACAGAGTGCCATTTTGTAATGCTTATGTGACGTCAGGCAATTAAGGGCCCATAGTCGTGTCGCCTGCTTTGAAACAGCTGAAGGCCACATGCAATCGTGCAGCAAAGGCATAAGCCGTCGTATGGTGTCAGCAATTTCTACACTCGCGCGACAAAAGCAGCAGCAAGCCGCCGAGACGCACATGAAACATTAAAACGGTGCATGGCAGCCATGACTTACTTCCAGCGCCTGCAATCACTTCTGGAGCTTGCAGTACAGAAAAACAGAGCCTTCGAGACTCGTTTTTGTTAAGCGAGAGAGTTATTTTTGGGGGCGTCAGTACATTTCCTTATGACTTGGTGTCACTCAGATTTTGGCAACTTGCTGTGGGGCGCGTACGATTTAACGTGAAATCCATAATTGAAGCTAGATTATTTGGTGTGATGGCCTCCAAGTTGTCGCCTCGGAGCAGTACGAAAAACTGGCGAAAGCGCAGATGCTAAAAAAAAAAAAAATAATCGTGCGCAGCTACATTAAGGGAATTGTTGCATTGATACGTGAAGGACACTCCCATCTTCTCAAGGCACTAGTTGAGTAAAGTTGAGTAAAAGTATGGATGCTTCACGGGCTGAATCAGTAGAGCGTCTGACCTTTGTGCTGGGGGCATACCCTCGTTCAAATTGGAAGAACATTTGTTTTTTCATAAGACCTTTCACAAGGCATTTTAGTAGTGGTTGGAAGAGGCAGACAAGTCGTCATATTTATAAGTTCAAAGCTCTCTAAAGTACGATGTACAGACAGTAGGCTGGGAATTCAGAGAAGCACCGGAGCTCACTCTGTGACGCGACAGCGGCAGGGGCCGACGTCAGTGCAGCCTAGTATATGAACGCGCAGGTACTGGTAATGATTGTTGCTGCTAACGTGTTGGGCAAAAGAGGATTGACGTCCCGGCCGCTGGCGACAAGTTTTGCATTCCATGAATGGCACTCGGGTAACCAAGTGGTTAGGGTATGAGATAAATTCCCACGCCAGGAATAATGCTAGCAACAGCGTGACGTCTCCGTCGAGATAATACGCCGAGAGTGACGGGCATATTGATCGCAGATGTGGATAGACTAGTGCAGAGAAACAAGCAGTACAATTATTATTATTCCATATACGGCCTACACACAAGCTCTATTGAAGTCAAGGAATATATAATTAACGCTTCGCCAAAGAAACGCTGGTGCGTGTGCTTGCATTTTGGTGCCATGATGCCGGATGGTCAGTTTTTCGACCCACGAGCCATCTAAGGCATTCGCCGTAATAATGCGGATTTCGAGAGATGCGGCTGCAGCTTTAGCACATGTCTTCGGCTACCCGAAGTTTTGCCACTGAAGCTTGTAATAAAAGACACTCCGACCCACCCGGCCATCTTCAATTTGGCGACCTCGGACGCCAGCTGCATGGCGCCTCTCGTCTGAAGACACCGCCAATTCCGACTATCTGGCTCCTCAAGCTGGAGGTGGGATTTTACCCAAGTGGTATCGCATCGCAACTGAACCGTTGTCCCATCCCATGCTACCGCCTCCTGTTCGACGCCGTAATCTCTCCGATTCCTGGAAACAAGCTTATGCGCTGCGGCGTTCACGCTATATAGTTGTGCGTAAAGCGGCCCGTTGTCGTGAAATACGAGTTCTACGTACGCACTTTCGCCTGGCAACGAGTTTAGTTGATTCATATTGACGGACAGTAAATGATGGTGACATAGATTAAGCAAACAGAAGAACCATACCAGGTATTCACAGCTCGGTACTAAATCTCATCGTCTATCACACGCAGATATTATTGAAACAACCAGGAAGGTGCGGAAGAAGAGCTACGCGCATAGTAAAATCATGTGACAATATGTTGAACGAAAACTTATTCAAATCAGTGCAAAACACTTATGGCACTAAGGCGTCTTCCTGAATGCCACATATGAACACTTGATGTGGTACCTAAAGCGCAGCATTCTAGTGCACGCACTACTAGGCCGCACCTCAGCGACGTGGCTGCGACGTGACGTGTTCAATCACGCACGCACTAGGCACACCTTTAGTAAGCCAGAACCGTGGAGCAGTCGCGGCTTCAGGGAAGCGTCCTCATTTCGCGCGCCGTAGGCCCGGGTTCGATTCCCACCCAGGCCAAAATGTTCAACATTTTCTTTTCAAAGCCACTAATTTACTTTGTTTACAGGAACCTACCTGAGAAATGCGACGCCGATCCGAGAATTTCTTGCGGCGTCGGCCGTTTCTTTCGTCACGAGGTGGTTTAGCCAGAGCCACTGCCAAGGGCACCGCCAACGTAGACACGTAAGGCGATACTATTGGCTGCAGGAAGACAACGCCCACGAAGCCACCCACCATTTTTTGGGGGGCTAGCCCAGCTTTACCGCCGCAGATTATTGCCATGATAGGGTGCGGTGGTGGCGTATGGGCGCTCAGCCAACGTTTCCTCGAAAGCACCAACCAAAAAAATCTGGTGCACTTTAATCCATGGCCTCGTGCTACCTTGCCCGAGTGCCATGGAAATTAGTGGGGACGCCCCCGTGTGATTTAGATGTCGCCGCTATTGTGACGTTGAGCACGGACTGCAACTTTTTTTAGGTGCGAGCTATTCAGCACGACAGCAGAAGCACCTATAGCGAGCAGCCACGATCACGAAACTCCACGAGGGTTTGCCAAGAAAGCGTCGCTTCAAATAAATAACCTAGTGAATGCAACTGTCCAGATGGAAGATACAAATGCTCGGGTTGTGTTGTCAGGAATCGCTGTCGTCATTGGTGCGCCGAAAAGTGGTTAGCGGTCGAGGGTCACCGCAAACGTGTGATCAGCTCAAATTGGCACATTGACATTACACAGTGACTACAGTGATTGTGACCTTTATTCAATGCGCAGTGTTATGTTGAAGCTGCACATGAATGCTCGCCACGTTGTACAGGCGAAATAATATCTTACGGTGGCAGGATAAAAAGCTTGAAGTGGCATTACTCCTAGATGCGTGGACTACAGTTGACATGATCAAGCATCAGGGAATCATGGTACAGGAACCGTGCCTGGCACAGTCCATTAACCTGTAACGAGAAGGATAGTGTCCATGTAACAAGTGTAATCAGGAACACAAAGTAAGTGCTGAAAAAAATTGTTTTTGTACGTTCAGTCTCTAATTGCAACTGAGTGCGACCAAGTTTTCGCAAGACATATTCATAAAGATTAAAAATTTAGTCTTCCAAGCCTAATTCTGAATTTATTCTTAAACACCAAGGACGGGAGTACTAAGAAACTAGTAAACGCGGTGGTTTAGAACCCCCGTCGCCAGCAAAATAAACCATTTACAGCTACCGGTTCAGTTACTTTTCAGTGCAGTAAACGTTTACCGGGAACACATTGTGAAACAGGAGATATTGATTTGTATTCGTCTGATGACAGATTTGTGCAGACGTTGCTCGTAGTACTTGTGCGATGTTGGGTTGTCGAAATTCTCGGCGGTCACTGTCACGCGATCGCCGAGCCAGCAGAGTAATCCTCCAAATCACGCCTAGGATCGCTGTTATCACGGTTGCGTAATCATGTTGCTATTTTCATATCTAGCGCGTTTTATTTATACAGCTGAAAAAGAAAACCGCGGGACTAAGCTCACCGAGCACAACTATTGAGTACAATTTGCGCTCTTTGTCCGGGAATTGAAAAGTGCGGTAATTATTACGAATTATCGATGGTTCAAATATGAAAATACTCCCGATTTCCGCCGGCGACTGCTCACCGAATACCGTTAGCTGCGTTTCTCGCATATTCTATAAATTATATTTAGGAGCTTGGCAAACGTTACATGGGACACGCCGTATAAAAGTAACTGCTCTCTCGCTACACATATACGACCGGTATGATTCGCAGTTGACGATATTCCAGTATTGAGTATAGCCACACATGCATATACCTCACTTCCAATTGGCGGACACTCGTCTTCGGAATAGGCAACTGACCTGCTGCAGGCGCTCTCGGCGGTCGTGAACTCTACTCTGATTATGACGATGCCTTTGGACAGCTGCATCGAATGGGTAAAAGATGAATAGGAGTGCATCAGCCAATGTCACCGTATAGCGTCGTACATATATATTACTACACATACTACAGGTACTTATCGAAGCCATGACGTATAATCAGTGACGCTCGGCGGTAGAAGAAAATGACACACGAACAGATTGAGGAAAGACAAATTGACATCAGGTGGGCCGGACGAAACTGAAAATCTAGTTTGAATGCGGAAAACGAGTGACATACCTACAATGCCATCGACGCACGCAAGGAATGCGAGAATCAAATTCAATCCTAACGTAGACACGTACGGAAAGGAAGAAAAAGTCATAGGGTGCGGTGGAACGAATTACGCGCTTCCCACACCTTCGAAATCTAAATTGACATTTCGAACGGCTAAACAGCACCCTAAGTTTGTCAATTGAAGTATGACAATTTCACGCTCGAAAAAACACATTTATGTAGCTCGTATTGAGCAACAGAAAGCTGTATCGGGAGTTTTTCATGTTGCTCTACAATCTTCTCATTGACACTTTGATAATTAGGACAGTAATTCTTGAGTTAGATAATTAAAACAATTACCTAATTAAATGTAACGAAAAAATTACTGGCGGCTACTCCACTGTACTGGAAACAATACGCTCTAGGTTTGCTTCGCGTAGTGCCATTCCTCTTTTTTAAAATTCTGCTGCGTGATAGCTGGGACACCCTGTATAAAAACACAAAGACTTACCGTGGTCGCTTAGTACCTTTGGCGTTGCGCTGCTGAGCACGAGGTCGTGGGAATAAATCCCGGCCGCATTTCGTCGGGTTCGAAATGCAAGAACCCCCGTGTGCCGTTGCGTTGGGTGTGCGTTAAGGAACCCCAGGTGGTCAAAGTTATTTCGGAGTCCCCCATTACGGCGTGCCTCATAACCATCATCCTGGTTTTGGCGCGCGAAACCCCAGAATTAAATTTTTTAATCGGAAACCCAAAGCTCTTCAAGGAGTGCGCCCGCCAGGGGAGCATCGGAGCTCATTTCGTTCTGCGACCGTGGCAGTGGCTGACGTCAGAGCAGCCACGAATTGAAAACACGGGTATAAGTAATTTAATAGTGAAATATATACTTGTATGACACCTCATTGTGGACGCCCGCCGTCTATGGGAACTTTTGTCCTCGAGGAATGGTACTGGCGTAATCGAGAGGCTAAGGTGGAACGAAGATGTGCACGTCTGAAATGACCACAGCAGTAGCAACGCGCAAGTCTACCTGCGACGAAACGGTAAGGCTGCCGTCGACACGTATGCAGAAAGGAGACGGGAATCTTGAAAGGGATTTTCGATCGACTAGTCAATAGAAACAAAACATAACTCGAGCGTCGTTCGACAATATGTGGACTTTACATGCGCTTGAATGAAGACCAGAACTAGATTAGGTGGCCCACCTTCACCTGCTTTTGCAGAATTGTTATAAGTAGAGGGAGGTGGTGTGTGAGTTGTATACTTGCGGCAGCCCTATGGCCTTCACCTCGGAGCACAGGTCGCGCTCCGAGGTGAAATATGCTCTCAATTGACTTCTTCCTCCGGTGCTTTCGAGAAGTGGCATCATGTGTGGGCGGCTTAAATGTCCTGTGCGCTTACGGTTTCATGTTTATGTAATACTTCTGCACCATATTTCCCTTTATGGCGTTCTACTTCATAGTTAAACTTTTATATTCTATCACTCGTACATGAGCTATGAACGGCAAACAAGCGTACGAAAACTAATTATTAAGACGATGGCAACAGGCGTCAGTGAAATGTGCTCAAATTTGATCTGCTGTTTTCGCATTATTTTCCTAAAGCCTGATGCAGGCTGTTCTATTCGTACCGGATTGACAATGCCAGCAAACATCTCATAGTTTCATTGCCGGTTGCCACGTTGCCCGATGGCTACGTTTAGCTTCCAGTCCACATGACACCACGCGGGTTGCGCTAAGACAACAAGGAAGTGAAATATAGCCAATTGTTCGCCAATGTACTCGAAGTATACTACTTTTCGCGTCAGAATGTACGTGAGAATGCGCTTCTTCAATTACGCCCACCGCATCTGTGCAGGCTCCCGTGGAACT